>NC_045426.1:714351862-714426070 GCF_902635505.1 Sarcophilus harrisii | reverse complement strand
TTATAGGATCAGTTGAAATGAAGCTGAGCAATGTCTTATGGAATATATCTCCTTGTAGAATCAGAAGAAAGTTTGTACTTCATATATGATGTAAATGAATCTGTGGAGAACAAGGGAGTGATAGAATATCTCCACAGAAAAACAGATTTAAGTGCAACATGCTAAAGAGAATTCTGCAGTTTGTGAGAAGCTGGCAAGTACAGCACACTCTGGGAGAGAAAGTTTTATATGATCATTTAAATGAGACCAAAGATAATGAAAGGTGAAATGTGGATTATTCATAGATCAGTTTGTGGTCAGAGTAACAATTTTAAATAAAGGCTTAAGCCTTTGCCCATGACAACATCATCCCCAGAGTGACCTCAGGCTCTCAATATAACAACAGATAATTCTACTTGACTTTACTAAAAATTGTCTCCCACCACTTAGTTCAGTCCAGATCCTGATGAATATTTCTTCAGAATCCTCTTCTTGTTTTCATCAGATAAGACTTTATTCCAGCTTCTTATAAAGAAAAATTTTCTTTAACTTTATTCTGTTTTTTCACTTAGGAATAATTGAGGAATGTATTGCTTTTACATTTTTTGAGATTCCCAAGGATTGCTCCATCTTTCCTTTTCTCTAGAGTCCCTCGAGTCCCTTCTTCATGCATAATATGGGTTCTTATTAAAGAAAGACAGTCCTTTTACACATGGATAACTGATTCCTGATTCCTTACCTTCCCCCAAGAGAAGCTATTCCAAACCTCGTTCCTTTACAATCATCCCAAAGCCCACCTTTACCAATGAGGTGGGGCTAATGAATTACCAAACTGCTTTAAAGGAAAAAGCTCAGCTACCTCATTGGTTCTACTTCTTTGGGGATTTTCTGATCGAGCTCCCCACTCTGAAGGTCTTCTTTTGTGAATTGTTGAATTAAAGGAAAAGAAAATTAAAACTCTTCCCAAAGAAAATAAGAGAAAAGGCATGGAAGGAAAATGCACAAAAATGAAGGACAGACCCCTGCTGAAGGAAAAGTATACTGAAAGGAAAGACAGCCTGCAAATGCATAGCCTTAGAGTCTAAGCTTGAAAAGTTTCCCAGAAGGACACAACTGGTTAAAAAAAATGGACCCAGTCATGAAGGAAATTCTGGACAGAGAAAATGAAATTCCAATGGGAAAAATCCATAAATCACCTACAGAAAAACCCAAGCAAATCTAGAAATCAAAAACCAAACCCAGGGCTACAAACTGCCAGGTTGGCAGGGGTCACCTTTAACAATTCATTCAGCATGGACCCACACTTAACGCCATATACCAAGATAAGATCAAAATGGGTCCATGATTTAGGCATAAAGAACGAGATTATAAATAAATTAGAGGAACATAGAATAGTTTATCTCTCAGACTTGTGGAGGAGGAAGAAATTTGTGACCAAAGAAGAACTAGAGATCATTATTGATCACAAAATAGAAAATTTTGATTACATCAAATTAAAAAGCCTTTGTACAAACAAAACTAATGCAAACAAGATTAGAAGGGAAGCAATAAACTGGGAAAACATTTTCACAGTTAAAGGTTCTGATAAAGGCCTCATTTCCAAAATATATAGAGAATTGACTCTAATTTATAAGAAATCAAGTCATTTTCCAATTGATAAATGGTCAAAAGATATGAACAGACAATTTTCAGATGATGAAATTGAAACTATTTCTAGCCATATGAAAAGATGCTCCAAGTCATTATTAAGCAGAGAAATGCAAATTAAGTCAACTCTGAGATACCACTACACACCTGTCAGATTGGCTAAGATGACAGGAAAAAAAAATGACGAATGTTGGAGGGGATGTGGGAAAACTGGTACACTGATGCATTATAGGTGGAGTTGTGAATGAATCCAACCATTCTGGAGAGCAATCTGGAATTATGCCCAAAAAGTTGTCAAACTGTGCATACCCTTTGATCCAGTAGTGCTACTACTGGGCTTATACTCCAAAGACGTATAAGAGGATATACTGTGACATATTTAACATGTATAGGACTGCTTGCCATCTGGGGGAGAAGTGGAGGGAGGGAAGTGAAAATCTGGAACAGAAGTGAGGATTATGTTGTAAAAAATGTAAATGTAAAAAATTACCCAGACATGGGCTCTGTCAATAAAAAGTTTTAATTATTAAAAAAAAAAAAAAAAAAAAAAAAAAAAAAAAAAAAAAAAACTATGTGAACCTCTACATAAATGGGGGAATATTTTAAAATATAAAATATAAAATCTAAATCCTTTGATTAAAAAAAAACTTCCCCCCCCCCCCAAAAAAAACACACACACAATTGATTTGGAAGGAAAAAGTCCTACAAGCCATGAGACAGACCTTCTCATACAATAGAACTGACTGAGTTTGGAATAGAGGAAAACAAATGCAAACCAAGGAGATAAAGGGAAGGGATGGAAGAATGGGTCCCAGAGAGAAGTGGATCTGAGGATGCAGTCCAGGATGACCTATGCTGCAGATGGAAGCTGAAGAATAAAGGACAAAAATCAAATATTTCATAGCAAATGGGAGTCTATCATTCAGTAAAGGAGGCAGAGAAGAAGGGGTCAGTTAGTAAGAGAGACATGTTCTAAAAACTTAGAGAAGACAGAATCTTGGAGAAGAGTCTTTAGGAGTTTGAAAGACTGGAGGACAGGAAAGAAAAATGGGGATTTGAGGCGATGAGCTCCATGGATTTGGAAAGAGAACAGCACTTGAAAAGTAGGGGAGCAAGGTGGAAAGACTGAAATGGTGCAGAAAAGAAAGAGGCCTGATTTTGGAGGTGGGAGGGGGTTCCAGCTGATGAATGTTCATAGAGGAGATAAGGGACCTTATCCCTGAGGATTAGGGGTTCAGTACCAGAAAAGCCAGATTGAGATTTCTAGGAGAATGTGGAAAAAAGGTAAAGGAAGAAGAGAGGGCAAATGTTGCCGGGTATGAGGCCATGTTCTCCCTGACAGCTGCTGTGATACACAGTACTCAGGAAGGCAGATATCGTGGGAAAGAAGAATCTGTGAGGTTGGCCTAGAGCCAGTAGCAGAAAGTGTCTAACGGGCAGAGCTCAGAATGGATACCTTGGAGGCTTCAATTTATATGATGTATACAGGGAAAAGAGAAAGACCAGAGGAGTAGAGTGGCTAAGACTAAGAGAATGAGAATCAAGGTAAAACAGAAAGGAAGATGGGCAATGAGGGGAAGGAGAGAAATCCTCCTTGGAAAGGGGAAGAAAAATGGATGAAGTTTAAAAAACAAATGAACAGAAGTCTAGTTGAAAGGCAAGAGAGGAAGGGAAACTGTAACAACTCAAAGGAAAAAAGGGGATGAAGAAATACACAATAAGATGAAAACAGAAGAGATAAGTGTCTTAAAGAAATTGGAGGTAAAAGATTTATGGTATCTTCAAAATAGGGCAACAAAGAGAACAAATGCATACTTCTTTGTCACATATGGAACTTGTACAAAAATTAACCACTTAGATATAGAGATACTGCACATAAATGTAAAAAGATAGAAATAACTCATATCCTTTCATCCTTTCATTCATTAATGAAACAAAAATGGAAATTGGCTTTAGTTCAGGGATCACCAAGAAGAGATATAACTCTAAATGGAGATTTGTCAGTGACATATTAATGACTGAGTCACAGAATAAATATCAGATGCGCTAAATTTGCCAAAGAAAATGGGGATGATTCAAAAAATCCCCCAATTTCTGGGATTCAGCCAAAGTAGTCCCAGATGGTAACATAGACTTAGTTTCACATTAACATTTTCAAAAGGAGATTAACTGAATCTGCATTCTAAAAAATTATAAAAACAAATGAATAAAATAAAAATAAATGTAAAGGAGATATTAAAATTACAAGGGAAATAGGTAAATTGTAAATGAAATTACAATGATAAATGGCTTCTTTGAAATGATTAATAGTATCTGATCAAAAAGAGCAGAAAAAACAGTGAGGCTAGTTTGTTTTTTGTTTTTCCCTTAAAGGGTAACAAAGCTGTTCCAGGACTTACATAATGGGAAAGGCTCCATGTAGCTGTATTGTGAGGGTCTCTGGACAAATTAGTGGGGCTGTCTGGCAATCTAAATGCCTAAAAGGACCCTGTGAAAGCAGGTTCCATTAGATATCACAGATTGCTCAAGATGGTACATTGCCACTTCTGGCTTTATTGACCAAATGAGCTCCTCCATGGAAGCAAGGTCAGTCTTGTCTACTAAAGCTTAAGAGCATTGGCATCTTTACTGAATGCCCTGTTAATGCAGTAATTAAATAAATCTCTTTTTACTTGTGGAATTCCCTAGGAACATCTGATTTTTGCTTAGCATCTAAATTGAATTTTGTCTCAAGTCATTTCCATCCATTATATTGTTCCAGGTAAAGCTAGAACCTGCTCTAGCTCCCAGCAGGGTCACATACCGAAGAAATTGTCTGAAGTACATGGCACACTACCCTGGCTCTGCCAAGGCTTCCTTGTCTCTCTGTTGCTCTCATGGTCTCTGCCAGGGCCTGGCACTTTGCCTGGGGGAGCCCAAATTACACCACCAGGAAGCCAGTTTGTATAGTAGCATGGTGTGGGCTAAAATTCCAATAGCCTCCTTTACACAGGAGAGATCAATGTCTGTGCCAGGAAGTGCCTAGAAGCACCAGAGCAGCAGGATGGCCTTGGTCCTAGAACTTCTTGGTTGGTTTCTAGGGCCTGTCTAAATGCTTATTGACTTGACCAAGAAAAGGTAAAGGGGAGTGTTTCAGAGAGATCTGGGAAGGCTTGGGTGACCTGAGCAGCAGCAGGAGGCCAGTTTCTGCAAAAGCCAAGAGCTGGGGAAGCCTTCAGGGGTCTGCTCCCAGACCTGTCTGGACAAGCCTTGAATCTGAAGGTTTCCCGTGTGTTTGAGTGTGAATGTGAGTGTGAGTGTGTATGTGTGTGCATGTGTGTGTGTGTGTGAGAGTGTGCATGTGTATGTGTATGTGTGTGAGTGTGTGTGTCCGTGTGTATGTACCATTCAGAGAGCAAAGACCTGCAAAGACCTGTCCCTTGGTAATAAAGAGTAATGAGGGAATTGATCATCCCTGTCTGTCAGCTGTAAGGAGATGGAACTTAGAAACAAATAGGGAGGGGACAATTTAGGCTGGGGAGGGGAGTCTTACTGCTCAAGATACCATGAGTCCATTTAAAACATAGGAGACTAGAGAAGTGTTGTTCCTACTGTGTTACAGTTCATGCCTCTTTTCACACAGCTAGGAAGTGTTAAGTGTCTGAGACCAGATTTGAACTCGGGTCCTCCTGACTTCAGGGCTGGTCCTCTACCCACTGGGCCACCTAGCTGCCCCTCATGCCCATTTTTGTAATGAAATGATGCAAGCATGAGACATCGCCATTTTCACAACCCATCTTCTACATCCACAGAAATGGCTGTGACTGCTGATGGCCAGGTCTGGGGATGGACTGCACTCACCTGAGGAGGATGTCTGAGGCTCCCAGGGCCCATTCCCTCTGGCTCCAGGCTCCCTGTGGAAGTAGCAAAGCAGCCAAAGTCAAATTCAAATTCCTCCCAGTGCTGACCTTTAAATCTCAGGATTAAGCTTCCTCCGCCCTTTCTGGCCCTACAAACAAAGCAACAGCCAAAGCTCTTATTAACAGTGGTCACACCTAACCTTGTGGTGGCTTTCATTCTAAGCCTTTCTGATAGCCAAGAGAAGATCCTAAGCCCCCAGGACAGTCCCTCCCTCATTTATCTCTATCTTCCCTTGGCCACAATCTTTGTCTCAGGCCAAGTGCCTTTGTGCTCATCTTCCTCTGGGCGATTCCTCTTTGGGACCCTTATGACAAAATCATTCAACTCTTCCACATTTGTCCCAACACTTGCTTGGGCCAAGCCTGGTTCCCCAGAAGACTGAGCTGGAGAGGGAGAAGCATCCCAGAAGGGGCTGGAGTTTCCATAAGCAAGAAGCAAGCTTACAGAGGGTGAGACCCTACCCTAAGAAGGATAAAGGCAGCAGGGAGGATCAGGACTGGAAATGAAGGTGGTCTGAACAGGAAAACCCATCCCCTCCCTCTTACCCCCCCCCCCCCCCACACAGAACAGGGACTTGGGACTCCAAGGAGGAGACAACTGAGAGCTTCAATGGTTCCCGAGTCAGAGTTCTCCCTCCAACTGGTTCTCTGCCCTCCCTCTATCCTCTCTCCCCAACTAACATATATAATTCTAGACAATAGACTCACTGCTTGACTTGGGGGCGGAAAGCCAGGGAAGGTGGGTGATAGGGAGAGCTCTGACTTGGAGCTGCCAGGAATGACCAAGGGAAATCTAAAACAAGACAAAACCCAGTCTGGAATTGAGCCCCGAGGGTCTGAAGGAAGAGGGGCTGGGAATAGGAGTGAGGAACAGGGGCAGAGCCTAGGAGGTAAGACACAGAGAGGTCATGGTGAGGAGGGCAGGAATATTAAAGTGACAGAAGGGCTGGGGGGGGGGGGGCAGCTGAACCTGGGCAAGCGGCAGGTCACAAGGTCTGACCGGGAGCTGGGGAGGGGGCTCTGGTAGTGCCTGGGCTTGGAGTCACTGAAGGGAAAGTGGAGACAGGAAGTCACAAGCCTGAGACCTGATGGGAAGGGCCACGGTTCCGATAGGGGGAACAGGAAAGAGCTTTGGTGATTGGGTCCACGTTGGGGTCCTGGGCAGGACTCCTAAAGTCCTAAAAAGATCCTAAAAGGGGATTAGGTGTGAAGGACCAGAATCTCTTAACAAGAGGTGGGAACAGGGAGATGGGACCCTGGGTCCTGATCAAAAGGCTGAAGTCAGGTCTGCTGGATTCCGGGGCAAAGTCTGGGAGGTAAGTCTGGGCAGGGGGAGCCGGGAAGTTGGGGAAATGGGAGCCTGCAAAAGGCTTGGGGTGGGGAGCTCATCCAAGAGGGAGGCTGGGTAGAAGGGGATGCTTCTGGCTGACCCGGAGGTCACTCACCACAAGGTCAGAGGAGGAGGAGGGGGCCCGACGGCCAGGGCAGCCGACAGAAGCCAGGGAAACATGGAGGATGTTGTCTCAGACCTACCTGCGCGCTGCAAGCACAGGCCTGGCCGCCGGAAGACAAAGGGATGGTAGCTCCAAGGGAAAGAACGAGACAGATCCGAACTGCAGGGACGGATCTCAGCCCAGAGACTTCCTCCTTTCCTCCAACCCGGCCGGGGAGGGTCTTCCCGGCCAGGAGCCGCCCCGTCCATTGCCCAGGATGGTTGAGCTCTTTCCTCCAATCACAACAGCGGCTGGACTTAAGGACTCTCACGTCCCCTCCCACACGAGTCCCCCGCCTCCTCCCATCACACAAAGATCCCCGGAAGTCGCCCTCCCCTTGGGCCGCCCCCGCGCTGGCCCTCTGACAGCTCCCCCTCCCCAGCGCTCCCCCCGCTCTTTCCCTCCCAGATTCACCCCCTCCTCCGGAGCTGCGCCGGACTAGCCCAAGCAGCGGCTGCTCCGCTCTGAGGACCTGGGAGCTTCTGGGCAGCCGGGGACGCTGCGCACCCTTTGTGGCTGGGAATCCAGGTTGGATTGCACTGTTCTCCGCTGTCTTTGGGGTCTTTGACCCTCTATAAGCAAGTAGGGTCCCCAGGTCGGTGTTTCGGGAACGGCGCAAGAATTTGTAAACCCTGTCTCCCAGTTAATTAAGGGGCAAAGATTTATTCATGCTGTTAACTGCAAGGCGTGTTCCAAGGGAGTCTAGGCAAGAGCTCAAAGGAAGAAGAGAATTTTATGGGAAAGTCACTGACATGCTCATTTTATGGTTTAGAGACATAATTGAGCAGTGGTCGGCGTGGGGTCGCATCCATTATTGAATGCTGTGGCTTCTTTTCCTGTTTACCATTCCCGGTGTCTGTTGTATCCATTTTATCTGTAACCGATTCCCCTAAACCAATCTACCTTTTGCCCAAGAGAATGGCCATCGTGCATTTTTCTCATGTCCAAACCCCAAATTTGGGTGCCTTCCATCCTTTAATGTCTACGTCATCCAAATCCATAGGATCCCTAGTTCATGAAGACTAATGAGGGAAAGAGTTACCTTTTTCACTCAATGATAATGAGAAGGAAAGAAAAAATAAACAGGGGAGGAAACCAATGCACACTGGGGAGTCTTAGTGTCCAAGATACCAAGGGGACAATGAATCAATTTAAAACACAAAAGAGAGCAGGGCAAGGCTATTCCCACTGTGTTCAACCTAATTCCTACTTTTGTAAAAAAAAAAAAAAGTGTGGGTTGGGGTGCTAGCCCCTCCCTTACCCAAACTGACAACTTGGAGGCATCTCCAGAGATAAAACAGAAAGCATTTATTCAGTCCTTGCAAGGAGTGGTCCAAGGGTTGAGGTTCAGAAAGAGACCCCAAAAGGTTGGGCTCACAGACCAGTATCCTGAAATGTCTCAAAAGAATTTTCAGGCTTGAACCCATGTCTAAATCAAGGGACAAAGTTTATTGGAATTGTAATAACAGTTGAGGCAGGCTAAGTTCCAAAAGAACTTAGCAAAGAACCAAGAGCAAGAAGATTGGTTTATAGGCCAGTTAGACCAGAGCTTCATTTACTTATTTGCTAATTTTATGGCTTTCAGGTAGGTCTGAGGGATGGTCTATTTGCCATTGTCTCAGGAACTTGGTTGTCACTGAGCAATTGATTATCTGTCTGTCAGTCAGTAACATAAGATAATATAGGATAGTAGGACTAGCCTAAGGCCAGGAGATTTTAGAACCATTGACAGACAGATTGTCAGAACAATAGCACTCTAGGGTCAGAGACCCTTATGATCACTATTATATCTTCCCTAACGTGTAAGGAAAGAAATATTATATTCCTAGGCCAGAAAACTTTTACAATCATTGATGGACAGATTATTAAAACAATAGTACTCTATGGTGTGTGTGTGTAGGAACCTCCTTATTGCTGCTTCCCTTAGAAACTATACCATCATTTTTCCCATTTTAAGCAATTTGAATCCCAAATTCATTTGGGTCAAAGGGATGGGGATTTCATCTTCTAGAGCTGCTTCATGTTGATAAGGGGTGCAGAGTTGCTGTGCCTCATGGGATCCAGACTGAGTAAGGGAAGCAGGCAACTTGGAGATGGCAGCAGGAACGTTCAGGGGGTGCTTAGTGTCAGAATCAGTTAGCCCATGGTTGGAAGTTCATAGCTTGGAGTCTGGAGGAAACAAATCTCATAAGTAGGTTAAAAATGCAGGGGCCAAATAGGAATCAAACACAAAATAAGTCAAAGTGGAGTTAGTTTGGGAGTTACTAGAGACAGAAATCAGGAACCCCACCCAGAGGAAGACTGGGGGGTAGATGAGACTACAATGAATTACTCTCATCCAGACTTTTCCTAGGGTAAATAACAAAGAACATTTTCCCCAAATCCCTACTTTTATCTCCCCAAAGGAATAGGTATAATGGGTAGAATAGCACGGCAGTGAAAGGAGTGCTTGGGTGGCCTAGGGTGCAAACATCATAATGTTTAAAAGGCATTAAGCATTAGGTAGAGAGGATGAGAGGCAGAGTGGAGATAATAATTAATCTTAAGTAGGTTTGATCTTTAGAAAAATAACTGAGCCTTCAGTCTTACAAGTGAAGGCTTTTCCCCAATTAGTAAAGTTGTCAACAAATGAAGCCTCTGTTAGGGGGCATATGTGTAAAATCTATGGGCTAGTCCTCCCCTAAATGTGTACCCCTCCAACAAGTATGGGGAGGAGGGTTCAGCACTCTTTCAGAATTTACTTTGGCACAAACTGGGCCTGTTTAATTGTTTAACCAATTAAATTAAATTAAACAATTGAATTGTTTAATTGACCAGTCAAAAGAGGTTTCACAAGAGATTGGAGAGCCTTGTTCCCCAAGTGAGTAGCTTGGTGTGGGCCATAAAGAAGCTTTTACTGGCTGGCCTCTGGGATTAGAAGTTGCCCTGGGGATGTTTGAAACCAGAAAAAGTGAAAGGGTGTACCCCCTTTCTTTAGCAAGAGCTTGTTCCTGGGAGCTACATGAGAGTGTAGGAGTTGGGGACTTAAAGGTGCCCTGGTCAGAAGCAAACAGGCAGCAGCACAGGCAGCCTGTTTCCCTTGGTCTGAAGTGAATCCCCTTCCGGGGATCTTTCTCAAAACATAACAGAAATGTCTCTAAGTCCATGGACAGCTTGTAATAATTGTAGAATTTCCCCAGCACATTTAATGGGGGGATTATTTATTTATTTTCGCTGTCAGAAGTCCCCTTTCTTGCCCGGTAGCCCCATGAACACACAAACCATGAAAGGCACATTTGGAGTCAGGATAGATGTTCACTCTCAGTCCTTTCTCAATTCCAAAATTCTGTGAGGGCAAAAATGCTCTGAACTCAGTGGGGAATCAGAACTTCCAATGGTTGGCCTAAGGGGGAAGTGGGGGGCTTTCTCAATGAGAAGGGCGATGGCAGCTAAATCTAAGGTAGGAGGGTCACCCCAGAGATACCAAGTTTCTTTGAGAAGTAATTAAGGGGTCTGGAGTTGGGTGCCAGGGACTGAGCTGAGACCTCTAGGTGTAGAGGGCTGAAACTATTGAGATGATGCACTGAGGTCAGGACTGCTGAGCGCTTGAGGCTAACTACTGATTGGACAATACTCTATGGGCGTTTGCTTGGAAAATGGTCCTTTCTGCCATCCGTACTGGCTCAATGATTGTGTATACAGAGGATTGTAGGAGGGACTAGGGGGTGGAGTAAGACCAGCCAGAGTCACACTTGGGCGGTAGATGAGGGAGAAGGTGGTTGTGGAGATTCTGCTTCCATCCGGTTCAATCCTGTGTCTAAGACCAAGAATAAAGACTAAGGACTTTTGCTTATCCTGACTCTGGCTGATTCTGAGGTATCTGGGGTGCTAGCGTGGTCGCCCCACTTTCCATCAATGTACAGCATAAAAGGCTTTAGGCAGGACTAAGGCAGGACAAGAGATTGGTTTAACTTTCAGGGTCTTAAAAGCTTTGGTCTGATCAGGGTCCCATCAGAGGGGAATTGTGTCAGGAAATAGAATCATGGAAGGGTTTGGCAATAATCAAAGTTAGGTATAAAATCCAGCCCTGCCCAGGAAAGTGCCCAGCTGTTTAAGGAAGGCTCAGGGAGTGATTGCTTCCTCTTCACTGAGAGCAAAAGGGAGGTGGGGGTTAATTCATGGCCCATATATTTATCATAAGGCAATGTGGGCCTTTAGACAAAGGAACTTGTGTTAACCCTGGGTGGAGGAACTGGAAGTTAGGGGTTTGTACGGCTGCAGCCAGAGCAGCATGTCGGGTAAGGTTGCAGGTCAAGATATCATCTACATACTGGATAGTGGGGTCTGTCCAAATATGTGGGAGTTACCTCCATGTTATGGACATGACTGCCAATGCTAATTGGTGAGGGTTATGTTGCCCTGGATTTACCCTACGAGTGCAAAAAGAAATTGTGAGTCTTTATGCAATTGTATGTAAAAGAAAGCATCTTTAAGACCTAAGGTAGAAAACCATTTTGTCCCTGAGAATACTCGTACTGGGCTCATGGCTTCTACTGACCATTTGCTCTGCTTATAGAAATTTGGTTGGAGAGGAAAAAGCAGGGACATGATTATAATAGCATCAGAACAGGTCCTTCAGGCCTCAGCCTGAGAGCACATACATGGCAGGATGATGTATCCTTAGCTTTTGACAACTAATCATACAGTGATAATTCCACCTGATAGAGAGAGTTGGGAATAATTAGGTGGGAAACAAAGAAACAGAACTGGGAAACTGAGTTAGAAGAATCCAACCTTGAGCAGAGGCTAAGATTGTCTCTTTGTCCAGATAAGATTTCCACCTGTGACAGTTCAAGAAGGCATTCTCTGAATAACAGGGCATTTCTCTCCAATGGTGGGTTACTGACGTAATGATCAGGTGATTGAATTCAAAAGTCAAAAGAATCTCAATTACAGCCCCAAGAGATTTTATTTCCAGTAGCAAATTCTACTTACCACAGCTTAGGGTCAGATACATTATTTTAAAAATCTTATCAGGACTTTCGCACATAGATTTTGTGTAATATGCTTTATATTGTTAAACTTATCCTGGTGCAAAGGATCAATCATTAAACAAACTTATAGCTTCTTAGTAAACACATTTCTTTTTTAGGAACTCTACATCCTAAACAGGCTCATTTCTCAGGGCTGATGACCTGGCTTAACCTGATGGTTAAGAAAACTGGCAAGCTGAGACTCAGGGAAGGGGCTGAGCTTGCTGTTGCACACCTCATACTTGGATGTGAACTGATAAGGCTTTCACCTTCTCCCTCTTGTTCCACTCATTGTAATGATCAATTTTAGGTTTAACATGACAATAACTCCAAATAACTTAGTTAACAATGTTAGATTTTTCCTAAGTAATAGCCAAATAGTCTTATCTGTTATTTCCTCCTTATTTTTATTTATTTATTTTTTTTAGCAAAAGTGAAAACATGTAATTCTATTACATTTACAAAGTATTATAAAATGGGATTAACAAGGCTAAATACATTTTCCACCTTCTTTTAGTTGACAGGGCCCTCAGAATTCTAACTCTTTGATAACTCAAAAGTAGGCTGTTTGTTACTAGAGTTTTTCAAGTAGCAGTGAACTGCTTTATTCTGTCCCTAAGCTGTTGCAGCTTTGGAAGTATTCAGAGAGGATTTCCCGTCCCTTAAATAAGTTTCCCTTTTGTTTTAGGGAGAAAAAAAAAAGGCAATTCTTAAAACTGAGATAAAACAGATTTTAAAATTGACTTAACTTTAGTTTGTGAGATATCCTAAAATCTAATTAAATATTCTAGACACGCTGACTTGTTTGGTTATTTTTCAATTCACACAAACCATTGAGCCAGGAAAGGATTAAAGTGCTTATGTTCCAAGAACAGTTTGTAGTGCCAATTTTTACTGACAGAGCCCTCAGAAGCCTGATTCTAGGTAACTCAAAAACAGGCTGTTTTCAGTCTTTAAGATAGTAGTTTGCAACTTCTGGCTTCCTAAAGTTTCCAAACTCTTAAATCTTCTGTTAACACTATCAATGCAAATAGATTACAATTTACATATCCCTTTAATGGGCTTTTAATTAGAGATCCTTTAAAACTGCTTTGACATCATATCTCAAATACCAAACTTCACTGAACTGAGTGTATTCTCTTTCTCTCCCTCTCACCCTTTCATCCATGTGTCCCTGGGGCAGTCAGGGGGAAGGAAGAAGAAAAAGAAAGAAACTCTTTCCTTTTGTACTAGCCTCCTAGTCTTGGGGAGGCCTTAATTTAGTTGAATTTGCTTCCAAATTACTTTACACATTCTATTGGGCTTATATCCCAGAGAGATCTTAAAGGAGGGAAAGGGACTCACATGTGCAAAAATGTTTGTAGCAGCCCTTTCAGTAGATGCAAGAAATTGGAAACTGGGAGGATACCCATCAGTTGGGAAATGGCTGAATAAGTTATGGTAAATGAGTGTTATGGAATATTATTATTCTATAAGCAACAATCAGCATGATGATTTTAGAAAGGCCTGGGGAGACTTACATGAACTGAGGCTAAGTGAAGTGACTAGAATCAAAAGATTATTGTACATTGTAACAACAAGACTATCCAATGATTAATTCTGATGATGTGGCCGTTTTACACAAAGAGATGATTTAGACCAGTTCCAATGATCTTGTGATAAAGAGAGCCATCTATACTCAGAGACGTCTGTAGGAAATGAGTGTGGAACACAGCATAGCATTTTCACTCTTTTTATTGTTGTTCATTTGCATTTTATTTTGTTTCTCTTTTTTTTTTCTGGTTTCATTTGATTGTGTGTGTGTGTGTGGGGGGGCAAGATAATTATATAAATATGTATGCATATATTGGATTTAACATATATTTCTACCATGTTTAACATATATTAGACTACCTAAGGGAGGGAGTGAGGAAGGGGGGCAGGAAGTTGGAACATAAGGTTTTGCAAGGGCTAATGTTGAAGAATTGTCCATGCATATGTTTTGAAAAATAAAAGCCTTTAATAAAGAAAAAAAAAATCACTTTACATACACATAGAAATCATTTCTCTCGATATTGACATTGTTTGCTGGTCACGTCTAAAAACCCATGTAAAGTTATCAAATGTGAAGCAATTATATACAATATAGAAGTTTCATAAAGGTTATTTTTACCTTCTGAATCCAATTCTTCCTGTGCAATAAGAGAACTGTTTGGTTCTGCACACATATATTGTATCTAGGATATTCTATAACATATTTAACAAGTATAAGACTTCTTGCCATCTAGGGGAGGGAATGAAGGGAGGGAAGAGAAAAGTCGGAACAGAAGTGAATACAAGGGATAATGTAAAAAATTACCCAGGCATATGGTCTCTCAATAAAAAAAAAAAAAAAATAAAGCATATATTCCTTAACTATAATATGTCTTACAACTCACCCCCAAATCTCTCTCGTCAACATTTGGTGCCAAATCTCATCAATTTGGTGGCTCAGTACAGTAAGCAGAACCCTTGAAACCCATCAATGGAGTCATTTAACCTTTGCTTAAAAATTTCTGAAAGAGAGATCTCACCCTCACTTGAAATAGACAACTCCACATCTGGGAAGCTAAAGTCCTTAGCAGGTTCTATTCTATTAGGAAACTACATCTTGCTAAAGGGTACCATAGATAATGAAGCAATATCAACACTGAACATATATGCACTGAGTGTTATAGCATCCAAATTCATAGAGAAGTTAAGTGAGTTGCAAAAAGAAATGACAGCAGAACTTTATTAGTGGGGGATCTCAATATCCTTCTATCAAAACTAAATAAATCTAACCATGAAATAAACCAAAAAGAAGTTGAAGAGGTGAATATAATTTTAGACAAGCTAAGTATGATAGACCTTTGGAGAAATTTGAATGGGAATAGAAAGAAATATACTTTTCCATAATGGTACATGGCACCTACATAAAAATTGACCATGTATTAGAGAATAAAAATACTTACAATCAAGTACAGAAAGACACAGTAAATGCATCCTTTCCAAATCATGATGCAATAAAAACTATGCAATATGCAATAAAGGGCCATGGAAAAACAGACTAAAAATTCATTGGAAACTAAATGATCTAATCCTAAAGAATGAGTGCGTCAAACAACAAATCATAAAAACAATAATTTCATAAGAGAATGACAGACAAAAATGAGACAACATACCAAAACTTATGAGATACAGCCAAAATAGTTCATAGGGGAAATTTTATATCTTTATATGCTTACATGAATGAAATAGAGAAAGAGAAGATCAATGAATTCAGCATGCAGCTAAAAGAGTTAGAAAAAGAACAAATTAAAAACTTTCGATTAAATACCAAATTAGAAATTTGGAAAATCAAAGGAGAGATTAATAAAATTAAAAGTGAGAAAACTATTGAACTAATAAATAAAATTAAAACTTGATTTTATGAAAGGAAAACAAAAACACAACAAAATAGGTTAGCCATGAGTTAATTTGATTAGAAAAAGGGAAGAAGAAAACAAAATTACCAGTATCAAAAGTGAAAAGGGTGAACTTACCTTACCATCATTGAAAAAGAAATTAAAGAAATAATTAGGAGCTATTTTGGACAACTGTATGTGAACAAATCTGATACTATAAGAAAAATAGATGAACACATATAAAAATATAGATTGCCCAGATTAACAGAAGAGATATACTTTATTTAAAAAGAAAAACAGAATTAAAAAAAAAAAAAAGAAATACAAAAGAGAACATTGCCTTGTAGCCAGCAGAACATGAGGGAGGATTCAAAATATATAACAATTAGCACTTTATGACAATATATATATTAGTATAAGAAATTATATTCCTGCATGTCCATCTTTTCTTCCTTGTAAATGGTTTTGTTCATTGCTGTACATCTTTTTTACTTTATTCTTTTTTTTTAATCTTTCAATTCCCTTCACTTCCCCCAAGCAGCTATAGTTAATATATGATATATGTATGTTGATATATACATACTACCAGCCCCCATATATACACACACATACCCTCACACATACATGGACAAACATCTTTCCTATTTCTGCTGACTTTGCTTTAATTATGCTCCTTAACTTGTTGTTACTTAACCTCCTCCCATCCATGTATCCCTCCCTTGTCCCCTACCATTTGATTCCCTGTCTTTCCCTCTCTTTCGCCTTCTTTACAGATTTTGAAAAGTTCTATGTACTTTAAGGAATATATGTAGTGTTGTCTATTGAACCCATTCCCGATGTGAGCAGGTTTTCAGAAGCGAATCCTCCACTCTCTCTAATGCTTTTGTTTCTATTCTTGCTCTGCATTTCATTTGTATAACATAATTACTAATTTTATCTTAACTCTGCCTCACTCTTTCTTTTAAGCAAACCTATTGGTGATGTCAATCTTAAATGTATGGTAGACATTTCCTGTGTAAAAAAAACGATAAACCATTTGTCCATATTGAATTCCTTGAAACTGATAATTGATATTGGTTCTAATATGTTAAATATTCTATGAAGTTCAAGTTTGGTTGAGAGGAAGTCCTGAAAATCTGCAAGTTTGGTGAATGTCCATTTGTTCTCTTTCAATATTACTGGACATGATATTTTTGGCTGCAGGCCCAGTTCTTTTGATTGTAAATAGATATGACTTTAGGACCTGCTGTTTTTTTTTTTTTTTTTCTTGAGGCTGCTGATAAATCCTATATAGTTCTAATTGTAGCTCTAGCAAATTGGCATTAATATATTCCTATGTTTTCCACAAATGATTTCATTGAAGTGGTGATTGATAGATTTTATCTTTCTATTCCCCCCCCCCCCCACTCCTGTTCTATCAGTCCAGGATAATTTTTCCAGGATTATTTCTTGTGTCAAGGTTCATTTTTGGTCACAACTTTCAGGCAGTTCAATTATTCTTATATATTTTCTTCTTTATCTGTTCTCCAGATTGTCATTTTTTTAATGTTTCACATTCTATTTTTTCATCCTTTATAATGTGTTTTGTTATTTCTTGGTTTCTCATAGCTACATTGATTCCCTTTTCCCAATTCTAATTTTCAAATAGATGTTTTTATTTTTAAGTCTCCGTATCTCTTTTTCTAGTTGACTAAACCTTTTTTATTCATAATCTTTTTGTTTTTCTTGGATGGTTTTTATATGAACAGACAATTCTCAAAGAAATTAAAACTATTTCTAGCCATATGAAAATATGCTCCAAATCATTATTAATCAGAGAAATACAAATTAAGACCACTCTGAGATACCACTACACACCTGTCAGATTGTCTAGAATGACAGGGAAAGATAACGCAGAATGTTGGAGGGGATGTAGGAAAACAGGGACACTGATACATTGTTGGTGGAATTGTGAACACATCCAGCCATTCTGGAGAGTGATTTGGAACTATGCTCAGAAAGTTATCAAATTGTGCATACCCTTTGATCCAGCAGTGTTTCTACTGGGCTTATACCCCAAAGAGATACTAAAGAAGGGAAAGGGACCTGTATGTGCCAAAATGTTTGTGGCAGCCCTGTTTGTAGTGGCTAGAAACTGGAAACTGAGTGGATCCCCATCAATTGGAGAATGGTTGAGTAAACTGTAGTATAAGAATGTTATGGAATATTACTGTTCTGTAAGAACTTCAACAACGATACTGTATGAGGATGTATTCTGATGGAAGGGAATTTCTTCAACAAAGAGATCTAACTCAGTTTCAATTGATCAAGGATGGACAGAAGTAGCTACACCCAAAGAAAGAACACTGGGAAATGAATGTAAGCTACTTGCATTTTTGTTTTTCTTCCCGGGTTATTTATACCTTCTGAATCCAATTCTCCCTGTGTAACAAGAAAAAAAAAAAAAAAAAAAAAAAAGAAAACTCCAGATGGGGTCAGAGTCAGACATGACTGAAATGACTAAATAAAACAGCAGCAAATCCATCAGTATTTATGACATGATTTACAGTTTATTTTTGTATTAAACTATATTCATAAGATTAATACATATTTATGTTTTTTTACATAAGTAAATCCTACGAGACATTTAAAGAATATTAGTTACCATACTATATAAAGTATTTGGAGAAATGGAGGAAAAAAAGAGTCCTACTCAAATTCATTCTATAACACAGTTATGACACTGATAACTAAAATCAGGAAGGACCAAAACAGAGAAAGAAAATTACAAATCATTTTTCTTTTTTTTTTTTTTATTTTTTTATTTATTTTATTTTATTTTATTTTTAATTTTTTTTATTTAATAGCCTTTTATTTACAGGATATATACATGGGTAACTTTACAGCATTAACAATTGCCAAACCTCTTGTTCCAATTTTTCACCTCTTACCCCCCCACCCCCTCCCCTAAATGGCAGGATGACCAGTAGATGTTAAATATATTAAAATATAACTTAGATACACAATAAGTATACATGACCAAAACATTATTTTGCTGTACAAAAAGAATCAGACTCTGAATTATTGTACAATTAGCTTGTGACAAATCATTTTTCTAATGAATATGATGCAAAAATATTAAATAGAACATTAGCAAAGAGATTACAGCAACTTATCACCAAGATAACACCCTATGACCAAGTGGGATCTATATCAGGAATGCAGGGTTGATTTAATACCAGGAAAACTACCAGCATAATTCACCATATCAATAACCACACAGAAATTATGTCAATATCTGAACAGATGCAGGAAAAGGCATTTGCCACAATATAATATCCATTCCTATTAAAAACACTAGAAAGCATAAGAATAAATGCAGTTTTCCTTAAAATGATTTATTTAAACCATCTATTTAAAACCACTAGCAAGCACTATATGTATCAGGGGATAAGCTAGAAGTATTCCCAGTAAGATCAGAGGCGAACCAAGGTTGCCCCTTATCACTACTATCATTCAACATTGAACCACATTGTACCACAATCGTACCTTGTAGCAAATTGTAGCATAATTTGTACTACAGATATCAGCTTTTGCAATAAGAAAAAAGGAATTGAAGGGGTTAGATCACACTTAGATAATCACAGTATATTTAGAGAATCCTAGAGAATCAACTAAAAAACTACCAGAAATAATGAACAACTTTAGCAAAGTTGCAACATATAAAATAAACCCACATAAATCATCAGCATTTTTATATTTTACCAGCAATGTCCTGCAAGAAATAGAGAAATATCATTGACTATAACTGTAGAAAATTAAAAATATTTGGAAGTCTGACTAGAGAAAGCCAGAAACTATATGAACACAATCATAAACCACTTTTCGCACAAATAAGGTTGGATCTAAACAATTGAAAGAATATCAAGTATTCATATGTAGGCCAAATTAATATAATAAAAAATGACAATTCTACCTAAATTAATCTACTTATTCAGTGCCATACCAATCAAACTACCCAGAAATTATACTTAATAGAACCAGAAAAAATAATGGCAATATTCACATGGAAGAACAAAAGATTAAGAATTTCAAGGGAATTAATGGGGAAAAAAAGCAAAGGAAGGTAGCCTAGGTGCACCAGACCTAAGGGGTCATCACAATTATTTGGTACCGAGTAAGAAATGGAATAGTTAGAGTCACAAGCCACAATAGTCAACGAATACAGTAATCTATTGTTTTATAAACAAAAAGATTCTAAATTCTGGGATAGAAACTCGCTTTTTGACAAAAATTGTTGGGGAAAGTTGCAAATAATATGGCAGAAGCTAGTCATTCAGTAACATCTAACTCCTTCTGTCAAGATAATGTCAAAATAGGTTCATGATTTATACATGAAGAGTGATAATATAAGCAAATTAGGTGAATGAGGGATAGTCTACCTCTCAGATCTGTGGTGAAAGGAGGAATTTGTGGCCAAAGTGGAACTAGAGAGCATTATAAAATGCAAACTGAATAATTTTGATTGCATTAAGATATTTTTTGACAAACAAAACCAATGCAATCAAGATTACAAGGGAAACAGAAAGCTGGGGAAAAAATTTGCACCCAGGGTTTCCACTAATGGACTTATTTCTAAAATCTATACAGAACTGACTGAAATTTATAAGAATTCAAGCCATAAGAAACTGGAAATTGAATGCATGTCCATCAGTTGGGGAATAGCTAAATAAAATTATGATATGTGAATGTTATGGAATATTTTTGTTCTGTAAGAAATGACCAACAGGATGATTTCAGAGAGACCTGGAGAGACTTACAGGAACTGATGCCAAGTGAAGTGAGCAGAACCAGGAGATCATTGTACATGGCAACAAGACTACACAATGATCAATTCTGATGGAATTCTGACGTGCAAGTATTTCTGCACATGTGAATCCTATTCCCTCCTCTATTTCTTCTTTGTGATAAAGACCCAGTACTGGTACTGCTGGGTCAAAGAGTATACAGTCTATAGCCCTTTAGGCATGTTCCATATTGCTCTCCAAAATGGTTGGATCATTGGTGTCCTAGTTTTCCCACATCCCATATTTCCACTTTTCCCTGTCATCTTAGCAAGCATTTTTATAATGCTCTAATCAATAGTGATTTAGAGCATTTTTTCATATGACTATAGATGGCTTTAACTTCATCATTTGAAAATCATCTGTCTGTGCAACAAGAGAACTGCACACATATATAGTATCTAGAATATACTGTGACATATTCAACATGTATAGGACTGCTTGCCGTCTGGGGGAAGGAGTAAAGGGAGGGAGGGATAAAGTCGGAACAGAAGTGAGTGCAAGGGATAATGCTGTAAAGAAATTTTTTTTCAAAAAAAAAAATCATCTATCCATATCCTTTGACCAGCTATCAATTGGGGAAAGGCTTGCATTCTTGTAAATCTGACACAGTTCTTTATGTATTTTATTTTATTTTTTGCTGAGGCAACTGGGATTAAGTGACTTGCCCAGGGTCACATAGCTAGGAAGTTTTAAGTATCTGAGACCAGATTGAACTCAGGTCCTCCTGGCTTCAGGACTGGTGCTCAAACCATTGTACCCCCAACTGTCTTAATGTATTTTAGAAATGAGACCTTTATCAAAAACACTGGCTGTAAAGTTTTCCCAGCTTTGTACTTCCATTTTAATCTTGTTTCCATTAGTTTTGCTTGTGCAAAAACTTTTTAATTGAACATAACCAAACTTGTCCATTTTGCCTTTCATAATATTATCTAATTCTTTGATCATAAATTCCTCCCTTCTCCAAATATCTGACAGGTAAATTACCCCAAGTTCTTCTAATTTGTTTATGGCATCATCCATTATGCCCAAATTATATATATATATCCATTTTGATCTTATTTTGGTATGGGGTGTGAGATATTGTTCTATCCCAAGTTTCTAACATATTATTTTCCAGTTTTCCTAAAAAAAATTTGTCAAATGGTGAGTTCTTATTTCAGTAGCTGGAGTTTATCAAATACAAGATTGCTACAGGCCTTGATCATTGTGTCGTGCACATCTAATCTAGCCTACTGATGTATCACTTAGCCAATACCAAATTGTTTTGATGACTGCAGCTTTATAATAGTTTTAGGTTTGGTACTGTTAAGCCACCATCCTTTGTATCATTTTTTTTTCACTAATTTTCTTGATATTCTTGATCTTTTGTTCTTCTAGATGTTATTTTTTCTACTTCTATGAAATATTTTGGTAGTTTATTGGTATGGTACTGAACAAGAAGACCAAACTATGTAATATTCTCTTCCCTAAAATATAATGTTCTCTTGGGGCAGGTTTCTTGGGGGGGTTCTGGGAGCAGTCTTCGTTTCAGTTTAAAGTAATAATCACCTCAAATTCAGCCAGGAGTTAAAGTCCAAATCCTTTATTGTTTCTTCCAAAATCTTATCTACTTCACTTGGGGCTCGGCTAGTTTTCTGGAGGCCTTCTGGATCTTAGTTTCAATGTTCTCCACAGGCCAGCCTGACACCACTTCTCTATCTTCCTTCGTTCTGCCCAATTGAATCCTGGCTTCTCAATCTCCCAGAGTTTCTAGTGGGCTTGTCTTTTAGTGAGTTCCTCCTTATATATGCTCTTAAAGGTGTGACCTAAGTACATAAGCATTGTCTCTATCAATTCCAGAGACCTAGCACCTTGTTTCAAGTTCTGGCCCATAACAAAACTAGGCAGAATTATCAATTTTATTATATTAGCCCAGCCTAGTCATGAACAATTAATGTTTTTCTAGTTGTTTAGTTCTCACTTTATTTATACGAAATATTTTGCAATTGTGTTCTTATAGTTTGTCATGGCAGGTGCATCCCCAAATACTTTATTTTGTCTACAGTAATTTTATTTATTTATTTTTTTACTTAAGCTGTAGTAAATGTGCAATTAAAATACAGAAATACAATCCAAAAATAAAGCAATTAAAGCATTTAAGATAACAGTACCTATATATGATTTCCCTTTTTTTTTTTTTTTTTAATAACTTTTTATTGACAGAACCCATGCCAGGGTAATTTTTTACAACATTATCCCTTGCACTCACTTCTGTTCCGATTTTTCCCCTCCCTCCCTTCACCCCCTCTCCCAGATGGCAAGCATACAGTAATTTTAAATGAAAATTTTCTATCTCGTGCTGATGGGCTTTGTCAGTAATATATAGAAATGCTAATGGTTTGTGTGCATTTATTTTATATATTGCAATTTTGCTAAAGCTGTAAATTGTTTCCAGTAGGCTTTTGGATGATATATCTAGGATTACCTATGTATATCAGCATATTATTTGCAAAGAGTTATAGTTTTATTTCCTCATTGCCTATTTTCATTCCTTTAATTTTTTTTCTTATTGCTAAAGCCAGCATTTCTAGTACAACTTTGAATAATAGGGATGATAATGGGCTTTCTTGTTTCACCCTTGATCTTACTGAGAATGGATCCAGCTTTTATTACAAATAATGCTTGCTATAGGTTTTAGATAGATACTATTTATTATTTTAAGGAAAGCTCCCTTTATCTGTATGGTCCCTAGTGTTTTTAGTAGGAATGGGTGCTGTATTTTCTAAAAAATTATGAATTATCATATGATTTGCTGCTTTTGTAATTGATATGGTTGAATATGGTAATAGTTTTCCTGGTATTGAACCAGCCTTGCCTCTTCCTGGTTTAGATATCAGTACCATATTTGGGTCATGCTGATTTTTCCTTTTCTTTTTTATTTTTACAGGAAGATTCTGTTCTGCCTCAAACTTCATCAGGGAAATCCCTTCCTCATACCCATGATTGCTAGGTCACCAAAATCAGGAGGCAGAAACTCCCTCAAGAAAAAGAGAAGTTCCTTAATTGTTACATGTGCTGGCCTGGATGTAGGCCGAGTCCCTACATGGAGGTGGGCTACAGGAGAACACAAAATTCCTCTAAATTGTCCCAATTCTGGACCAACAAGTCTTATTTCTTCCCATCATCAAATTTTGTTCTCCAGTTGCCATAACATTAACTTAAGATATTTTCCTTATTCTGAAGACATTTGGTTTCCTAGGACATCCAGATGTATTGCCCCACACAATCCTGCAGTTTACAGATCTATTGCCTACTTTTTTTTTTTTTTTAACCCTGGATAGTCATCATAAATTATTTTACTTATCTCACTATTCTATTATAGTCATACAGAAAATGTAATCTTCACTAGGGACTTCCATATTCAGAGATCTTCACTGAACTCTTTCATAAGACTTCTTTTCATTATAAACTCTCTGATAAAAGGATAAGAGACAATCTCTGGCTCAAAGCTTTCCCATTATTGAGTCCTTAGATGGCTTTGTACCCATAGTCAGTTAGAAGATTTCTATATCTCCCACAAATGACAGTAAACAAGGACTGAATTTAGTCTTTAAGCATGAGCACATTGACTTTATTTTTAAGTTTTTTTTTCAGTGTGGATTTGCTTATGTTGAACTAGTTGGGAGGTATGTCTGAAAGTCTTTGTACAGTGGTTACAGGAATAAGGTTTCTCTCTATTATGAATTTTCTGATGTCGATTAAGACACCTCCTTTCTCTAAAACCCTTTCCACATTGGTTACATTCATAAGATTTTTCTCTAGTATGGATTTTCTGGTGTCGAGTAAGACAACTCTTTTCTCCAAAAACCTTTCCACATTGGTTACATTCATAAGGTTTCTCTCCAGTGTGGATTCTCTGATGTGCAGTAAGACTGTCCCTCTGATTAAAACCCTTTCCACAATGATTACATTCATAAGGTTTCTCTCCAGGGTGGCTTCTCTGATGTTCAGCAAGATTGGATCTGTATCTGAAAGTCTTTCCACATTGATTACAGTCAAAAGGTTTTTCTCCAGTATGGATTCTCTGATGTTCAGTAAGACTGTCCATCCTTGTAAAAGCCTTTCCACACTGATTACATTCATAAGGTTTCTCTCCAGTGTGGATTCTCTGATGTTTAATAAGATATCTTCTCACCCTGAAAGTCTTTCCACACTGATTACACTCATAAGGTTTTTCTCCAGTGTGGATTCTCTGATGCACACTAAGTTTGAACCTCCAAATAAAAGCCTTTCCACATTGATTACATTTATATTTTTTCTCTCCAGAATGTATTCTCTGATGAGCAATAAGACATCTCTTGTCACTAAAAATCTGTCCACATTCATTAGCTTCATAAAGTTTCACTTCATCATGGATTCCCTGATGTGCAATAAAACCAGCCCTCCGTATAAAAGTCTTTCCACATTGCTTACATTCATAAGGTTTCTCACCAGTGTGGATTCTCTGATGCAGAGTAAGATTTTCCATTCGAGTAAAAGCTTTCCCACATTTCTTACATTCATAAGGTTTCTCTCCTGTGTGGGTTCTCTGATGAAGACTAAGACTTTCTGTACGTGCAAAAGCCTTCCCACATTGCTTACATTCATAAGGTTTCTCTCCTGAATGGATCCTTTGATGTACAGTGAGATTATATGTCCTTCTAAAAGACTTTCCACATTGGTTGCATTCATAAGATTTCTCTCCAGTGTGGATTCTCTCAGATACAATAAGAGGAGCCTTGTTTTGAAAAGCTCTTCCACATTGATTACCTTCATAACATTTTGCTTCATTGTGGATCCTCATATGTGCAATAAAACCAGCCTTTCTCATAAAAGCCTTTCCACACTGTTTACACTCATGTCTTCCTCCTGTTTGGATTCTTTCATATTTAGTACAGATTTCTCTCCAATTGAAGTCACAGGGACCATCACTCATGAATGTTCCATTCTGAGTTTCTTCTACAGAAAGCTTTAGCTCTGTAGTGGTGTCCTTCATTTCAGATCTTATTTCTCCATCTGAAAAAATAAACAATAAAACACCTACAGCCAATATACCCTCCATACATTTACATTTCCCTTGATAGGCAGAATATAAAATGGATAGAACCAATCATTTGAAAATGGCATTAACTCACATCAAAAGGGTGATTTAATTCACTAAGAGCTTCAAGTTCAATTACATTGGATCCTCATAACAAACCTGTGACACAGAAAGGACCATCATTCTCATTATGTGCACACTTCAGGCCATGAGCTCAGAATGGCTGTGTGACTTGACCCAAATCCCAGTAGCCAAGACCAGAATTCAAATTCTGACTTGCTCTGTCCATAGGATTTGATAAATAATCTCTACCAGTTTACAGTGGAAAAAAAAAAAAAACCCTACAAATATGTTAATCAATTTTACCCTTTAAAAATTGTTTTATATATAAGCATTACTTGAAAAAACAACACAGTAGATCTTTAAGTACATTTTGCTGTCTTGTAAGACAGTAATTGTCATGAGTGAATTGGAAAAAAAAACACCTTAATTTTGATAATATTAAATTAAAAAGTTTTAGTATAAACAAAACCAATGGAGACAAGATTAGGAGGAAAACAGAAAGTTGGGAAAATATTTTTACATCAAGGTTTCTGATAAAGGCCTTATTTCTAAATTATATAGAGAATTGATTCAAAAAAATCTCTAATTGATAGATGGTCAAAGGATATGAACAATTTTCTGATGAAATTAAAGCCATTTTTAATCACATGAAAAACGTTCTATATCACTATTGCTTAGAGAAATACAAATTAAAACTTTGAGGTAACACTACATACCTCTCAGATTGGTTAAGATGAAAGAAAATGATAATGATAAATGTAGGAGAGGATGTGGGAGAAGTGGGACACCAATACATTGTTGGTGGAGTTGTAAAGTGAGCCAATGATTCTGGAGAGCAAATTGGAACTCTGCTCAAAGGGCTGTCAAACTGTGCATACCCTTTGATTCAGTAGTGTCTCTACTGGGCTTGTATCCCAAAGAGATCATAAAGGAGGGAAAAGGACCCACATGTACAAAAATATTTGTGGTAGCCCTTGTTGTAGTGACAAGGAACTGGAAACTGGATGTCTGACCATCAGTTGGAGAATGGCTGAATAAGTTATGGTACATGAATGTAATGGAAGAAGAAATGATATCTATAAGAAATGATCAGCAGGATTGATTTCAGAAAGGCCTGGAGAGATTTACATGAACTGGGGCTGAGTGCAATGAGCAGAACCAAGAGAACATGGTCCATGGCAACACCAAGATTATAAAATGATCAATCTGATGGATGCGGCTCTTTTCAACAGTGAGGTTATTCAAAGCAATTCCAACAGACTTGTGATGGAGAGAACCACCTGCAGTCAGAGAGGACTATGGGGACTGAATGTGGTAGACCACCACATAGTATTTTCACTTTTCTTGTTGTTTGCTTGCTTTTCCCCCTCCTTTTTGATCTGATTTTTCTTGTCCAGGGTGATAATTGTGGAAATATGTATATAAGAATTGCATATATTTAACATATGTTGGATCACTTGCTGTCTATGGGAGGCATATGGCGGAAGGGAGGGAGAAAAATCTGGAACACAAAGTTTTGTAAGGGTGAATGGTGAAGACTACCTTTGCATGTGTTTTGAAATTAAATTATTTTAAAAAGAAAAATAAATCTTTTAAATAGTCATTTGCAATTCATTTTGACTGGTTAGAGAGTTAAAAAAAAAATTAATTTCCATTTCTCAGTGGGAACTTGTCCAATTCTCCTTCTATTTCCCACCTCATATATGTGTGAGCATTTTCACCATATTCAGGTTAAAACCCAGAATATAACTGATGGTACAGTGGATAGAATGCTGGAACTTGAATTATAAAGACCTGAGTTCTAATCGTACTAGACAAACTTGCTAGTCCTGTGATCCTAGGTAAGTCACAGGATCTGTTTTACTCAGTTTCTTTAATCTATAAACGTATGCAGTAATAGCACCTAATTCCTAGAGTTCTCATGAGGATAAAATGAGACAGTATTTATACAGTGCATGATATACAAGAGGTGCTATGTAAAAGGTATTACTTTTATTGAATTTTGACTATTTCTCAATTCTGCTCTTCTTAAACCATTATTACCCTTATTAATTAGTGAGGTACTAAATTTAGTTTCAATTTATCCAGTTCAAAGTGGGTTTCTAAATACTTGGTGCATTGTCAGCCCCACTAGTCTCTGACCTCTATGAGAACAAGTGGTATCTTTCACATCTCCTTACATTCCTGGCTTAGACCAGGGCCTGACATATAGCAGGCACTCGAATGTTCGTCGACTAGAAAGAGCTCACCCCTGAGAGCCTAATCTGTTTTGGCACTATAATGAGACTTTTATGTCGGCAAATTACAATGATCACAGATGATCACTAGGAGGGAGCTTAAAGTTCATGGAATGAGACTTCCTTTTTTTTTTTGCAGATAGGAAAAATGGAGATTCAGTGGGTAGCCCAAAACACCACTGCCATGAAATATCTGAAAAAGAATTCTAAGGCAGATCATTCTCCCCGACACCTACCATGGACCTCGTGACAACACCTAGAAGTCTTGTGTAATCCCAACTCTCATGCACCTCACTCACCTGGAGGGCAGCTCCTCAGGCCTTCTTGGTCCAACAACCATGGTGTTTGCCTTTGATGAAAATAAGAGATCACGTCTTCTCTGGGAACTGGAAGGCCTGAGCAGGGAAATCAGGGATAAGCATAGAGAGAAGCTTATAATTTAGTTCTCTTTAGGGAAAGGGCTGAGGATCCAGAGCTGCTCCATTTTGACATTCACCTCATTATGTTCATACATGAGTCCATGTTGACCCATTAGTATTTGTAATGGAAGTAATCCAAAATGGGGTGCACCACATTATCCTGTCATTCAACTTGTTCTGAGAAGGAGCCAAACCCTCCACTCCCTGACCTCATCCAGTTATACCCCATTCTGGCAGAAACGTGTAACCTCACAAAAACTGCATAAAAAGGATTATTGGACCAGAGAAACCTTGAGCCTGATCAACAGGAAACTTAGAATAAGACAATCTAGTCTTGGGGCCCCTTCTCCATAGAAGGATGGACTTGATGCATAGCTTCCATTATCTATAAGTTAGGCAGAGCTGGTCATGCAGTGGAGAGAGACCTGAGTATAGAGTCAGGTGTGCCTGAGTTTAAATCAAGCCTCAGAGAGTTCTTAGCTATGTGACCCTTGGTAAATCACTTAAACCAGTGGTTCTCAAAGTAAAGTCCAGATGTTCTCTGGTGGTCTCTGAAACCCTTTCAGAAGGTCTGGCAAATTCAAATTAATTTTTTTCTAATATGGTAAATATCTATCAATATAACCCACATAAACAAAAATTCTTCAGACAGATCCTCAATAGTTTTTTAAATAGTATAAAGATAGTGAAAACAAAAGTTTGAGAACCACTGACTTAAACTGTGTACCTCAGTTTCTTCACCTCTCAAATGGGGATATCAGCTAATTTCAAAGGTTACTGTGAGAACAGAGTCACATTATTTAGTTTTATTTTTCATTTATGGAATAAAACAAGCATTTCCATAACAGTACAATAAAAAGGATGATAGCATATGAAACTCTAATCTGTTATCCCACATCTTGCTATTCCTTTCAAATAAGACAGGAAAACTAGGATGTGCTTCTTTTTCCTTCTCTATACTTAGTGCCCCACTCTAGGAATTCCATTACACAGAAAAAAGTGTGTGTGTGTGTGTGTGTGTGTGTGTGTGTATACATGTATATGTATGTAGATCTGGAGTACAGAGTGTATTCTGGGAAGACTCTGATGTGAAGGCTTCCAAGCCCTCGATAGGGCTGCTTGTCACCTTTGGTGTCCACCTGATCCCCCACTTCTCACCTGCCGCTCCAAGGAGCTGGAGCATGCACAGGGACCACCCCCTGGCAAACTGTGGCCACATGGGCTAGACCAGGCTGAGGGCAAGCAAAGGGTCTCCAACCCTAGGGTGAGTTGTGGGGCAGGGGAAAACTTCCTCTGGTGGAAGGGGCAGAGGGGAACAATTCATTCCACTGGCCATGAAGGCTGATGTGTAGTCATCGCCCATCACCCCGACTCTAGCCTGTCATTGGCTGGTGGTAAATGTCTTCAGAGGGAGGATGATGACACTGTGCAACTCTGCCTCCTTTAAATGCAGTTAGGCATGAATCCAAAGCCATCACTACACACACACACACACACACACCCCATTGCTCTATCATTTCTTTTTCTGGATGCTGACAGTTTTCTTCATATATCCTTTCTAGTTTATTTGGCTATTTATACTAGTCCAAATAACTTTTTAAAAAAAGTTATTCTTAAAATAATATTACTGTTACTTTATTGTATAGAAAGCCCATGGCACAGCACTTGGCAAAGAGCAGTTGGAAATATATGTTCATTTCCTTCCATCCCTTTCCCAGCATCTCTGCTGAAATTTGAGGGCAATAGGAAGGAAGATTAGGGTCACAAACTGCTGTTGCTAAAATGAATAATATTCCAAATATTGTCCAAAGAGCAAGGGGGTGTAAGGAAAAGGTGCTTTAGTAGTTTTCAGAGATGTGGCAGATTAAATTCATGTTCAGGAAGAGGTTAGACAAAATAATCTCTGAGATTAGTTCCATGTCTGAGAGGCTTCTATAATTTGCCTTTTTTTTTTTCCTGAAGTGTAATGGGCTGAAGCTCGAGTTAATGCACTGAGGTCCTAAGCACGTGAGGCTAAATAGTAATTGGACCATACATACTCTTATTAATATATACACTTGGAGAAAGAATGGACCCGCCCACTCTTTGTGCAAGTCCTGATGTGTTGTATAGGAAATGACGATTTTGGTGGGTGGAGGCAGAGGGGCGGAGAGAGAAGCGGAAGGGACTGCTGGCTGGCTTCCTGTTGCAGATGGTCACATCGTTATCGCGATCCCCCTTCATCTCAAAAAGAATAAAGATTGAACATTTTCCCTTAACCTGAATTCCTGACTCCGGTTGATTTTAAAATACGCAGTCATCACACTGAAGCTACCTCAAATTGGTAAGAGACAGCTTCAGGACCAACATATGTGACCAAGACACTTCACAGTAATATCGGATGGCAGAAGGGCCCTGCATCTAGACACAGGAAACCTGTTTTTTTTTTTCCCCCCCCTTTCTGGTAATCCTTAAGTACTCCAAATCCTGTACACTAAAAAATGAAGATTCTCCTTTTGATTTCAGATTTAGTTACCAAGGAAAGTGAACTTACCCAGGGAGAGCAGGTTCCAGGCATTCTCCAACATGACTTTCTTGTACAGCTCCTTTTGGGGATGGTCCAAGAAGTCCCATTCCTCTTGAGTGAAGTCCACAGCCACATCCTTGAAAGTTACTACCTCCTAAATCACAAAAATCATAGGAAGTTGTGCTGAATGTCTTCAAAATTAAAGAACTCAATCCTCATCAATTTACAGGATAAAACTAAAGAACAGAGAAGGGAGGTACCCAAAGGTCGTACCACTTATGGGTGTCAGAGTCAACCCAACAGAGTTTTGAAACCCCAGTCGCTAAGAGTCTGATTGAATTTTGAGAAAAGCATTGTATATGATCAGTTGGAATAAAGATGAGAAATATCTAATTATGGAAATGTTCCTCCTTGTGGAGTCAGGAAGAAAGTTTGTATTTTGCCTGGGAGGAAGATGGGCTGTGGAGAAGAATAAGAGGCTGATGAGAAATTTCCTCATCAGAATTGATGTAAGTGGTATACTCTAAAAAAAATTCTGCAAAGAGTTTGATAAAAACTGGCAAGCACAACATATCCTGGGGGGAAGTTTAGTGTGATGATATAAAGAAAAGATGTGTTTGGCTTTCTGAGAAGCTGGAACAAAGTTTTATCATGGCAGTGTCTAGCCAAGTGAAATAGAGCTTTCTCTTATTACACTGAGGGCCCGAGACTGCTCTGCAGATGATGTGGTTCTGGGCAAAACAATTCATGTCTTTCTTTATAATTGCTTTCGTTTCTCTGTGATATATATTCCTTAATTCTTACATTTTATTACACCAAAACAAGAGTAGCTAGGATAAAGATAAGAGTCCCCTCATTAATTAAAAAAAATATGAGGAAGTTCCTTTATAAGAAATAAGTGATCTAAAGACAACCCTGCAGGAAGAGAATAAATCAAGAAAATGCATTAAAAAGATGACAGATGGACTACATATAGGAGAGACTGGATAGGTGTGAGAATACTCTGAGACTTGGGACACAGCAGCTATTGTTCCAACCTGCTAAATGTACTGCATGGTAGCTGAAGAGGTCACTAATTAGAGTAGAGGAAGAAGAGAAGAGGACCAAGAATAGAACCCTGTGGGACACCTGTGATTAGAGGAAGATCCAGTAAAGGACTCTGGACAGGGCGTAATGGTCAGACAGGTAGGAGGAAAGCCAGGAGAGGGTAAAGTCCTACAAACCTAGAGAGAAGATCCTTCCACAAAGGAGTGAAAGATCAACAATGTTAAACACTAGAGAAAGGTCAAGGACAATGAGGGATAAGAAGATGTCCTCTGGGGTGCCAGAAAGAGAATGACACAAGAGGGAGTAGGTGAGCAGGATGAAGGGAAAGACTGAAAGGGAGGAAAAAATTAGGAGGTGGGAGGGAGTAACATTGATGACTATTCTTATGGGAGATAAGGGACTCACACAAGGCATGGAGTTTAGTGCTTTAAAAGTCTACTGGTTTTTGGGGAAACTGCCACCAGTGGAGGCAGTTATCACTTTGAGGAGTAATAGAGAATGGACAATGGATTGAGATTTCTAGAAAAATGAGGAAAATAAATAGAAGGTCAACAAGAGACTATATACCTATGGAGAAGAGGTTCCCTACCGTGGATCACTATCCTCTTTGACATCTGCAATGATACACATTCAGAAAGTAAGATACAGTGGAAAGGGGGAACTTATGTGTTTAGCCTGCAAGCAATGGAAGAAAGACCAAGAGGGAAGACTTGGAATGGATACTTTAGAGACTTTGATTATATGAAGGCTACAGAAAAAATAGAGAAACACCAGATAAGTACCAGATAAGTAGAGGCAATGAATCTGAGAACGATAATCTAGGCAAAATAGAAAGAGAAGGAATAAAGAGAGGCAGAGAAATCCTTGTTGGAAAGAGGAAGAAAAATAGATGAAATTAAACAAGTAACACAGAAGACTAGTTGAACAGGAAGAGAGAAAGGGAAATCTACAAGAGTAACTTAAAAAAAAAAAAAGAGAAAGAGACGCAGAATGACATGAAAGCAAGAGAAATGAGCAAATGTCCAGAGAAATTGTAGGTAAAGGATTTATGGTGTCTTCTAAGTGGGACAAAAGAGGAATACACATGTTCCTTTGCAACACATAGAACTTCTACAAAAATTCACTACCAGGACACAGAGATTCTACAATGAAATGTAAAAAGGCAGAGTGAATGAATACATCCTTTCTTTTCCTAATGAAATAAGAATGGAAATTAGTTTATAGACCACCAACAAAAGAGAGAAAGGTAAAAGGAGACTAAACAGTGACATATTAAATATTAACTCAGTCAAAAGAACAAATCCTAGAAATGATAACTTGGTAAAAAAAAAAAAATAGGGTAATTTTATAGCCCTTTGGGCACAGTCCAAATTACTCTCCTAAATGATTATGAAATGGAAAATCATTTCACAACTGCACTAAAAATGCATTAGTGTCTCAATTTTCCCACATCCAATCCAAAATTTAACATTATCTTTTCCTGTCATCTTAGCCAATCTGACAGTTATAAGATGGTACCTTAAGAGTTGTCTTAATTTGCATTTCTCTAATCAACAGTGATTTTGGACAGTTTTTCATATGACTACAAAAGACTTTAATTTTTTGGCCTGAAAATTGTCTCTTCATATCTTTAGACCATTTATTAATTGGGGAATGGCTTTTACTCTTATAAATTTGAGTCAATTATATATTGTTTAAATATGGCCTTTATCAGAAATGCTAGTTGTAAAAAATTTTCCTTAGTTTTCTGTTTCCTTTCTAATTTTGGTTGCATTGGTTTTATTTGTGCAAATAAGTCTTAATTTAATGTAATCGAAATTATTGTTTTATATTTCATAATGTTTTTTAGTTCTTCTTTGACCATAAATTTCTCCCTTCTCCACAGATCTGACAGATAGACTATCCCTCATTCTCTTAATTTGCTTATATCACCCTTTATGTCTAAATCATGAACTCATTTTAACCTTATCTAGGTAGAGGGTTTTAGATGCTGGTCAATGCCTGGTTTCTGCCATACTGCTTTTCAATTTTCTCAGCAATTTTTGTCAGATAATGACCTCCCAAAATCCCAGAAGCTTAGGTTCATCGAAGACTAGATTACTACAGTCAATAATTCTTGTGTCTTGTGTATTCAACCTATTCCACTGAGCCACTACTTTTCTTGGCCAGTACCAAATAGTTTTGATGACAGCCACTTTATAATCCAGTTTTAGGTCTAGTGTGACTAAGCCACATTCCTCTGCATTTTTTCCATTAATTCCCTTGAAATTCTTGACCTTTTGTTCTTCCAGCTGAATTTTGCTATCATTTTTTTCTAGCTCCACAAAGTAACTTCCAGGCAGTGTCAAGTGGGATTTAAACCAGGATAGTTCAACATTAAGAAAACAATGAACATAATTAACCATATTCTAAATCAAAATGTCCAAAACCACACAGCCATTTCAATAGATAAAGAGAAGGGGGTAAAGCACCACTCTTTGATAGTAAAAGTATAATTAGAAGTATCGGCCTGGTGGGACCATTTTCTATATCATTAAACATTTATCTAAAAACCTAAAATATCACATGATATAGGGCTAGAAGCTTTTCCAATAAAAGCAAGGATAATTACTTGCCCCACTTTTCTAGAAATGCTAGCAACAGCAGTAAGATAAAAGAAAGGAATTCAAGGAATAAAGACAGGTAAAGAAGAACTCAAATTAACTCAACTCTATAATAGCTTAAGTAAAGTTGCAGATTACAAAATCAATCTTCAAAACTTAATAATTTTTTCTAGATAATAATGATAAAGAGAAAGAGGGAATAATTGAAAGCGAAATCCTTTTCCAAATAAATAAAATATATGTATAATATCTGGGTATTAACCTTCCAAGAACCTCAAAGAGTTGCATACATTCAATGACAAAGAAATCATAAAGAAATGAAGGAGAATCTAAAAGCTAGAAGATCATTCACTGCTCTTGGCCAGGAGTCAATACAACAAAAATGACATTACTGCCCAAAAGAATATCTATTTTTATTGTTATACTAATGTTGTGAGTGAAATGTTACAAGTGGGGTGATCCTGGGGAAGACCTTAATATATATCAAGACTTAAACATTTTTTTCCTTTTCTTCTGTTTTTTTTTTTTTTTTTTTTTTTTTTGGTCTTTTTTTTATAATAGCTTTTTATTTTCAAAATACATGCAATGATTGTTTTCCACATTCACCCTTGCAATACCTATGCTCCAAATTTTTCTCCCTCCCTCCTTCACCTCCCACTTCCTCTAGACTGCAAGCAATCCCATACAGGATAAATAAGTGCAATTCTTCTAACCATATTTCCCCATGTAGCATGCTACCCAAGAAAATCAGATCAAAAGGGGATCCACTTAGTCCCCAAAGTCCTGCACCCGAGGAAAGGTGCAGATGGCACTCTCCATCCCAAGGCTATTGGAAGTGGTGAGAATTACCTCACTGGCCTTAAATACGTAACATTTGTCTCAATTGATGAGAACTGAGGATACTGGCTTTGGAGTGACTGAGCCAAGATGTAAGAGAGACACACAGAGAGAGGAGAGGGTGGGGAGAAGCAGATACAGTGACACAGGGAGAGATACAGAGACAGGGATAGGGACAAAAAGAGAAAGAAGGGAAGGAAGCAGGGAGGGGAGAGAGAGGAGAAAGGAGAGAAAGTGAGAGACAGAGTCAGTTAGAGAGACAGAGAGAGAGAAGACAATGCTTGTGGACTCCTCCACAGACTCCTAAAGGATCTAGACAATGCAAGTGACTGAACTGTGAGGGGGAAACAGAAAATGCAGAGTTCTTGGTCCAGCTCCTTGCAGAGGGAAAAGGGGAGGTCTGCAACCCTTAGGGAAAAATCTAAGGAGGAAGACCCTGCATTTTTGCCATTTGAGGCAATATTCCACGGCAAGAAGGCTCCGAACAACGTTAGGAAATTGCCCCTAGATGGCTGCCAGTGGCAGTTTCTACCCAGGCCCTGATCAGAAGCCCAGAACCAAGACAATCTGTGAGAAGCAGAGGGATTTGTGGAGAGGGACGCTCTGGGAAGGAAGCCAGGAAGTTCAGAAGCCTGCAGAAGCAGGGGGCGGCTGAGACCTCTGGCCCGTGGCAAGATCCGGCTTCCAATGTCCAGCCCAGCCAGCAGTAAGGTAACTAGGGTGGGAATCTCCGAGGAAAGGCACCCCACTCTGGCTCTCGGAGGCAGCCGGCAGAGCTCCTCAGGTAGCCAGCAGGAACAGAGTCCAGCAGGCATCTACTCTGGAATACACTCACACCCAGGTCAGAAAGGAGTTCACAGCAGGAGGTCAGGGACTGATTTTGCCCTGGATCAGACCACTTTGAATGTGGGCCTTTCTCCTGCCCCTGAGGTGCTCTAAAAAACAATACTCACTACCCCAAGAAAGCTGCCACATGGCCAGCCCAGACTCAGCTCAATTCTACTTTCATGTCTGAAATCAAGAAATCAGCTAAAAGAATGGAGGGGGGGAGGGGGAGCATCTCGCCACCCTGAAGCACTGTGGTGGCTGGGACACTAGGGATAGAAGTACACAAGAATGACTTCTCTCCACCCACTAGCTCAGAAGGACACCACCTGGGCACAAATACACCCAGAATTCCTGGCAATGTAAGAGTGAGAGTTGACCGTGATTTTGAGTGGAATCAGAGTGCTGGGGGTGGGGTGGGGGGGGAGAACAAAGGAAGAAATGGAAAAGAAACACATGTTGTAAAAGAATCAAGGAGGGACGCCAACCATCAGGCAACCTAATACTCCGGGGCAGAACCAGAAATATTTGTAGTGCTGTTAGTACCATATTCAATTTCATGCTAATTTTTGGAAAGAAATGACCCACAAATAAGGTATTGCCATCTTCCCAGAACACCTTCAGTTTCCATGGAAATGATTGGGATTGCTGATGGTCGGGTTTGAGGATGGCCTGCACTTACCTGGGGAGGAGGTCTGAGGCTTCCAGGACCCATTCCCTCTGGCTTCAGGCTCCCTGTGGAGGTAGCAAGGTAACCAAAATGCCTGAATTTGGTCAGGTTCCTCCAGCTGGGCCTTATCTCAGGGTCCTGCTTCCCCCACCCTTTATGGCCAGAGCTCTTACTATCACAGGTCACACTGACTGAGGATTTCTGATAACCCTGAGAAAGACGTCCAGGAAAATCTACCTTTCTTTATCTCTGCACAGAAAAGCGCAGCTTCTCCACCCTATAGCCTTAATCCCCAGCTGACTGCCTTCCTGCCCAGTCCAGTTTCCCTCCACTTTCAGGGGCTTCATTTGACTCCATACCTGCTTGTGCCAGACCTTTGGGGTGGGGGGGAGGGACACAGGGGGCTTTCCCCCCTTTCCTGAGGCCATCGGGGATTTACAAAGGGTCAGGTCCCCCAGTAGTTACAAAGCCTTGGACTAGCCCTCAGGGGAGAGACTCCATTCTGCAGAGGGAAGAAGTCAGGGCACACCTGAGTGACACAGATGGACAACTGAGCCTGAGACTGCATCTTGAGGCCTAATTAGCAGCTGGGGCTTGCAGCCCCTAAAAAGAAAGTGGAGATAGGGAGCCACCTGCCTGCCCAGAGCCAGGGGTTCAGGTAAAGGGGAGCAGGAAAGAACTATGGTAACTGGATCCAAAGTATGGTCCAGAGGAGGCAGGAAGGAGGGACTTGTGCATCTTGAAAGGGGACAGGATCTAAAGGCAGGACACCTGAATCTTTAACTGTGACGGGGGTCAGGGAGATGAGAGGCTGAAACCGGGACCCCGAAGTCCTACGCGCAGACTCGGAAAGTGTGAGCCAAAGGTAAATCTGGAGAGGGTGAGCCAGGGTGGCTAGTTTGGGAATCTGGAAAGGTTTAGGGCTGGGGAGCTCACTTAGTAGCCGGTCTGTACCAGAAATGTGGTTGCTCCAGGCAGACCTGGGGGACACTCACCACGGGGTCAGCTGCGAATGACAGCCAATGGCCAAGGCAAGCAGCAGAAACCAGGAAATCGGGGGTCTCTGGCTCAGACCCCCCGGACCTCTGGGAAGAGCGCTGCTTCTAGAAGCCCGAGGGATCCGGGCTTTAAAGGAAGGTGGGCAGAGTCATCTCAGGGTTCACTGAAGTCATTGAGCTTTAAGGAAGGCAAAGCACCTCATTCCCAAGACTTCCTGCTTCCGGCCAGCCCACTCTGGGAGGGTCCTTCCTATTCCCCAGAACACCCTCCTCCCAGCCCCGAGGCCCCCGGGATCGTTAAGCCCTTTCCTTCAATCACATGCAGGGCCCGGACTGAAAGACTCCCACTGCCTCTCCCTCCCCCCACGCCCTGCCCCATCACTCCAAGATCCCCCATTCGGCCCTAAACTCCTCCCGGGCCTCCAAACCCCACCCCGGGCTCACACCCCACTTGGCCGTCCTCCCCCGTCCCACGCCCTCCTCCCCCCAGCACCTCCTCCCTCCTCCTGAGCAGAAACGCGGGAGCTGCAGGACCAGGTAAGGGTGGTTCTGGGAGCCTCTGGCAGCGAATGGCTTTTGGGAAAAGTGGGCAGCTCTCCACCCTCTGAAATCGTAAGTCTGTATTGGATCGGACCGATGTCAAAGATGGGACCTTTGGCGACTTGTAAGGAGACCTGGCCTTAAGGCGTTAAAGCGGTCCTATGAGGAACTGCAAGAACTAGCATGAAAAGGAGTTCCGTCAGGATTGTCCTCTCCCCTGAGCAATCGGGCTAGACTCTCCGACCGAGAGCAGGACCGGATTTTTCCTTGTAAGACACGTCAGAAATGCCGGGGAGCGCGCTTTCCCCTTTGCAGCGCTTGGGGGACGCTGTGCGAGAAATGTTCTAATTCAGAAAGCGGAGTTCGAGATGGTGACGTGATTGTCTGTGTGAACAGTCCGATCCAACGTGCGCAGGTTGGAGGGGACCGTGGGGAGAAGGGAAAGCCCGGTTTGGCTGCAGCCTAGACTGTGGGAAGGGGAGGAAAGCAGAGTGCTGCTGGGAAGAGGGAGGCTTTGCAGACCCAACAGAGGACGTCATCGCTGATCCTGGAGGTGATGGTTATTGCAGTAACGGAGTAGGGGGATGCCCTTGGGTCCTATGTTGTAGGAGCGTCCCTGAGGCCGCTCATTGGAGGAGCTGCAGTGGAGAGCTCTGTTCCAGGAGTCCTGCTCTATCCCAAGTGAAATGTGATAAGAACCTGAATGAGAGCGGCTGCTGTGTGAGTGAAGGGCTGACATAAGGGATAAGGTGGTCCTAGACCGAACTTGGTTCCGATTAGGTGCGAGTTCACCTAATAGGGTGATGGGGAGTTCAGAATCAGCCCGAGCTGCTGAATTTGGGTGAGTGGAGGAGTGCTGGCATCCTTAAGTTAGGAAATTTGGGAGGGGGGGGTATGATTTTGAGGGAAGGTAATAGGGACATGGTAAGTCCATGATATCTGTTGGGGATCTAATTCAAAATGTCCCCTAAGTATTCAAATCTTTGCTCCATCCCATCAATTTCTGGCATGCTGTCTCATTGCCATTTTATTTTTTTTTCCTAATTTGTTCTTTGATCTATTCACTTAACAATTAAACTTTTTTTTTTTTTTTTTTTTTTTTTACTGGTATTGCCCCTTACTCTCCTCATACTACTTAATTTTTTTTTTTACAATCACATGTAAAAGATAGTTTTCAACACTCATTTTTGTAAAATTTATGTTCTAAATTTGTCACCCTTTTCTTATTCCCTGTCCCTTCCCAAGAAAACAAGCAATCTAATATAGATTATACATGGACACCCATGTTAACATGGGTGTCGAGCATATTTCCACATTAGTCATAATGTGAAAGAGGAATCAGAAAAAGGGAAATAAATGTGAAAGGAAGAAACAAAAAAAATCAAAGTGAAAATAACATGTTTGTCCTATATTCAGACTCTATAGTTCTTCCTCTGGATGTGGACAGCTTTTTGCAAAGTGGATCTTTTGGAATTGTCTCAGATCACTGTTTCGCTTAGAATAACAAAGTCTATCAAGGCTGATCATCTCCACAACAGTGCTGTTACTGTACACACTGTTCTTTTGTTTCTAGCATCAGTTCTTGTAAGCCTTTCCAGGTTTTTCTGAAATCTTTGTTCTCAAAGAGCCTTAACACCATCAGAGGCTCATGTCTTGCTTGGCAAGTGAATTGGATTTAAGTGAGACAGATTGTTCTTCTCTAAAATATAATCTTCTCTGGGAGCAGGTTTCTTAGGGAGCTTCTGGAGGCAGCCTTAGTTTCAGTTTAGTGTAATAATCACCTCAAATGCAGCCAGGAGTTAAAATCCAAATCCTTTATTGTCTCTTTCCAAGTCTTGTCTCCTTCCCTGGGCCCAGTTAGCTTTCTTAGAGGTCTGTGTCTCTCCTTGGTTCCGAGAGCTCTTGCCGCTAATCCTTTGCCTCTGCCAGCTTCAGCCTCCATGTCTCCAGCCAGCACAAAGGTGGAATATGAAATGAATCTGACTCTGCCTCTTGTGGTTCCAACATCAGTTCTTGTAAGCCTCTCCAGGTTTTTCTGAAATCTCTGTTCTCGTAGAGCCCTGACACCATGAGAGACTCATGTTTTGCTTTACAAGTGAATTGGATTTAAGTGAGGCAGAACTCTGCAAAGTCATCAGCCTCACCCTGTCCTTCAGTCAGCCCAGGGGAAAAAGATAGACCCAGACAACTGGCGAAGCTCCCCATTTCTGTCTAATGTATAAACCTATGAAGAATGACAGATTGTAGGGGCTCAGAGTTGTGTTTTTCCATTGGTAGCACAAAGAGATGATAAAATTAAAAGATTTTACAAGCTATTTTGTAATCCAGTTGGTATCATCTTTGACAGTTGCCTCTCCAATTGTCAAAGGAGTCCTGTTGGCTGATCAAAGCATTTTCAGAAATTTCTTGGTGTCCTCTACTGGGATAATTGACATTGCTTGGATTTCACCTGAAAGTATTGTAGAACAAGAAGAGAAGATGAGCTGGACACATGGTAAAGAAGAGACTGATGGGTGGATAGCCAGAACATGTGCCCTTCAAATGGTAGGAGAAAGTAAGGAAGGACTACAACATATTGGATGGATATTCTGTGAGTTTATGAGAAACACAGGCAAGAAATACACAGGATGGACCCAGATATGAATCTCCATGGTTACAGGGTATTTCAAATTGAAGAGATCCCTCGTATTTGAAGGAATCCCTAGTGTTGGGTTTAGCTCACTTCAATCCATCTCAATTCATTTCCACACCCCATGATTCTCTGAATTCTTCCTATCCAGTTTTTCTTGTCACATCATTCAAATATGTTCATCACCACAATTTGTTTAGACATTCTCCAACTAAATAACACCTATCTTGTTTCTTTTTGCACCTACATTTCATTTTGCTACCAAAAAAAAAGAGTATAACAAAAAAAGCCACTGCAATGATTATTTTAGTGTAGCTACAACCTTTGCTCCCCTCACTTCCTTAGAGTTCAAGCCTTGAAGCTGAGCCTGTGTCATAAAGTATGAACATTTGATCAATTTTCAGTAAATTCAAATACCAAACAGCTTTTCAGAACAGTTGGACCAATTCATAACTACATACATTATATTACTGTGCCTCTAATTCTATAGCCCCCCAATACCATTGCCAACTTTTGTGGTCATCTCTACCAATTTGATGGCTATAAGTTGAAACTTCAGAGTGGAAACCTTTCATTCTTAAACCATATTAATAAAACATATTTTTTTTTTTTTTTTATTTAATAGCCTTTTATTTACAGGATATATACATGGGTAACTTTACAGCATTAACAATTGCCAAACCTCTTGTTCCAATTTTTCACCTCTTACCCCCCACCCTCCCTAGATGGCAGGATGACCAGTAGATGTTAAATATATTAAAATATAAATTAGATACACAATAAGTATACCTGACCAAAACGTTATTTTGCTGTACAAAAAGAATCAGACTCTGAAATATTGTACAATTAGCTTGTGAAGGAAATCAAAAATGCATGTGTGCATAAATATAGGGATTGGCAATTCAATGTAATGGTTTTTAGTCATCTCCCAGAGTTCTTTTTCTGGGCATAGCTAGTTCAGTTCATTACTGCTCCATTAGAAATGATTTGGTTGAATTGGAAAAATATTAAATGCTCTTGGATAGGGCGAGCAAATATAATAAAGATGACAATATTACCTAAACTAATCTATTTATTTAGCGCTATACCAATCAGACTCCCAAAAACTATTTTAATGACCTAGAAAAATAACAACAAAGTTCATATGGAAAAACAAAAGGTCAAGAATTTCAAGGAATTAATGAAAAAAAAATCAAATGATGGTGGCTTAGCTGTACCAGATCTAAAATTATATTATAGAGCAGCAGTTACCAAAACTATTTGGTATTGGCTAAGGAATAGATTAGTTGATCAGTGGAATAGATTAGGTTCAAGGGATAAAACAGTCAACAAATATAGCAACCTAGTCTTTGACAAACCCAAAGATCCCAGCTTTTGGGATAAGAACTTACTGTTTGATAAAAATTGCTGGGAAAATTGGAAACTAATATGGCAGAAACTAGGCATTGATCCATACTTAACGCCGTACACCAAGATAAGGTCAAAATGGATTCATGACCTAGGCATAAAGAATGAAATTATTAATAAATTAGAGGAACATAGGATAGTTTACCTCTCAGACCTGTGGAAGGGAAGGTCTTTATGACCAAAGCAGAACTAGAGATCATTACTGATCACAAAATAGAAAATTTCGATTATACCAAACTGAAAAGTTTTTGCACAAACAAAACTAATGCAGACAAGATTAGAAGGAAGCAATAAACTGGGAAAATATTTTTACAGTCAAAGGTTCTGATAAAGGCCTCATTTCCAAAATATATAGAGAATTAACTCTAATTTATAAAAAATCAAGCCATTCTCAATTGAAAAATGGTCAAAGGATATGAACAGACAATTCTCAGATGAAGAAATTGAAACTATTTCTAGTCATATGAAAAGATGCTCCAAGTCATTATTAATCAGAGAAATGCAAATTAAGACAACTCTAAGATACCACTACACACCTGTCAGATTGGCTAAGATGACAGGAAAAAATAATGATGATTGTTGGAGGGATGCGGAAAACTGGGACATTGATGCATTGTTGGTGGAGTTGTGAACGAATCCAACCATTTTGAGAAGTAGTTTGGAACTATGCTCAAAAGTTATCAAACTGTGCATACCCTTTGATCCAGCAGTTACTACTGGGATTATATCCCAAAGAGATTATAAAGAAGGAAAGGGACCTGTATGTGCACGAATGTTTGTGGCAGCCCTTTTGTAGTGGCTAGAAACTGGAAACTGAATGGATGTCCATCAGTTGGAGAATGGCTGAATAAATTGTGGTATATGAAAATTATGGAATATTACTGTTCTGTAAGAAATGACCAACAGGATGATTTCAGAAAGGCCTGGAGAGACTTACATGAACTGATGCTGAGTGAAATGAGCAGGACCAGGAGATCATTATATACTTCAACAACAATACTAGATGATGACCAGTTCTGATGGATGAGGCCATCCTCAGCAACGAGATCAACCAAATCATTTCTAATGGAGCAGTAATGAACTGAACTAGCTATGCCCAGAAAAGAACTCTGGAGATGACTAAAAACCATTACATTGAATTCCCAATCCCTATATCTATGCACACATGCATTTTGATTTCCTTCACAAGCTAATTGTACAATAATTCAGAGTCTGATTCTTTTGTACAGCAAAATAATGTTTTGGTCATGTATACTTATTGTGTATCTAAGTTATATTTTAATATATTTAACATCTACTGGTCATCCTGCCATCTAGGGAGGGGTGTGGGGGTAAGAGGTGAAAAATTGGAACAAGAGGTTTGGCAATTGTTAATCCTGTAAAGTTACCCATGTATATATCCTGTAAATAAAAGGCTATTAAATAAAAAAAAAAAAAAAAAAAAAAAAAAAAGAAATGATTTGGTTGATCTCGTTGCTGAGGATGGCCTGATCCATCAGAACTGGTCATCATATAGTATTGTTGTTGAAGTATATAATGATCTCCTGGTCCTGCTCATTTCACTCAGCATCAGTTCATGTAAGTCTCTCCAGGCCTTTCTGAAATTATCCTGTTGGTCGTTTCTTACAGAACAGTAATATTCCATAATTTTCATATACCACAATTTATTCAACCATTCTCCAACTGATGGACATCCATTCAGTTTCCAGTAAAACATATTTTTTGCCTGAATATGGCAAGAAATGTTTCAAGAGCTGTATAGTTGAAAATTTCCCATATCTTGCTGAGTCTCCAAATTACCAATCACACCCAGAAAAATTAGTGATGTCACCAGAATTATTATCCCTTATCTGAACCTAAGGACCCAGGAATGTGGCATTGAAAAGTAGGGTTCATCTTCAAGCTCCTCACTGGTTTCTTAAAGGATTTAGAGCTGGAAGAGACCTCACCCTAACCTGAATGCACTGTTAAAGTTAAATTACATTCCCAAAGGCCATGGAGGTACAGAACCAGAAAATTAACTCATGTCCTCTGAATCCCAAAGTAGTGATCTTTCCATTCCATCAGGATATCTTTCAAGTAGATGACCAGATGAAAAGGAAGGCTCCAATATGCCAAGAAGCAACTTTTACTTTCCTTTCCTCACCATCCCTATAGCATTATAGCAAGACAAGCCTAAATATGGAAGTTATCAGCACCATATCATCTTCTCCCAATATTCTGTCCCTAATTCATTTTCTTTCTTAAATTAATGCCTTTACATTTCATTACAGAACTGGTAAAAACCAATCAAATTTTTATATAAAATCCTTTCCACACTAGTTATATTCATAACATTTCTCTCCAGTGTAAATTCTTTGATGTCCAGTAAGAGATGCCCTTTTTCTGAAAGCCTTTCCACATTAGTTACATTTATAAGGTTTCTCTCCAGTGTGGATTCTCTGATGTCTAGTAAGAGCTCCCCTTCTTGTAAAAGCCTTTCCACACTGGTTACATGTAATGACCTTGTATTTTAAAATCAGCCAGAGTCAGGAATTCAGGTTAAGGGAAAATCTTTAATCTTTATTCTCAGTAGAGGTGAAGAAGGATCGGAGGTGAAGGGGATCCCAGTGAAGGAGAGATCGCTATAGCAATGTGTGCAGTTGCGTCAAGAACCCAGCCAGCAGTCTCTCTCTGCTCCTCTCTCCGCCCCTCTGCCTCCACCCACCAAAATTGTCATTTCCTATACAACACATCAGGACTTGCACAAAGAGTGGGCAGGGACCATTCTTTCTCCAACCATATATATTAATAAGAGTATGGTCCAATTACTATTTAGCCTCATGTGCTTGGGACCTCAGTGCATCAACTCGAGCTTCAGCCCATTACAGTTACATTTATAAGGTTTCTCACCAATGTGGATCCTCTGATGTCCAGTAAGTTTCCTTTTTCCTAAAAGTCTTTTCACACTGGTTATAGTCATAAGGTTTCTCCCCAGTGTGGATTCTCTGATGTGCACTAAGAGCTCCCCGTTTTATTATTATTATTATTATAACTTTTTATTTACAAGATATATGCATAGATAATTTTTCAGCATTGACAGTTGCAAATTCTTTTGTTCCAACTTTTTCCCTCCTTCCCCCCACCACTTCCTCCAATTTGGCAGATTGACCAATACATGTTAAATATGTTAAAGTATAAGTTAAATACAATATATGTATACATATCCATACAGTTATTTTGCTATATAAAAGAGTTGGACTTTGAAATAGTGTACAATTAGACTGTGAAGGAAATAAAAAATGCAGGTGGACAAAAATAGAGGGATTGGGAATTCTATGTAGTGCTTCATAGTCATCTCCCAGAGTTCTTTCGCTGGGTGTAGCTGGTTCAGTTCATTACTGCTCCATTGGAAATGCTTTGATTCATCTCATTGTTGAAGAGGGCCACATCCATCAGAATTGATCATCATATAGTATTGTTGTTGAAGTATATAATGATCTTCTGGTCCTGCTCATTTCACTCAGCATCAGTTCATGTAAGTCTCTCCAGGCCTTTCTGAAATCCTCCTGCTGGTCATTTCTTACAGAACAATAATATTCCATAATATTCATATACCACAGTTTATTCAGCCATTCTCCAATTGATGGGCATCCACTCAGTTTCCAGTTTCTGGCCACTACAAACAGGGCTGCTATAAACATTCTTGCACATACAGGCCCCTTTCCCTTCTTTAAGATCTCTTTGGGATATAAGCCCAGTAGTAACACTGCTAGGTCAAAGGGTTAGTGTTTGATAGTTTTTTGAGCATAGTTCCAAATTGCTCTCCAGAATGACTAGATGTATTCACAATTCCACCAACAATGTATCAGTGTCCCAGTTTTCCCACATCCCCTCCAACATTCCGCATTATCTTTCCCTGTCATTCTAGCCAATCTGACAGGTGCTATCAGATCAGAGTTGTCTTAATTTGCATTTCTCTGATTAATAATGACTTGTAGCATCTTTTCATATGGCTAGAAATAGTTTTAATTTCTTTGAGAATTGTCTGTTCATATCCTTTGACCATTTATCATTTGGAGAATGAGAGCTCCCCTTTCTCTAAAAGCCTTTCCATACTTGTTACATCTATAAGGATTCTATCCACTATGGATTCTCTGATGTACATTAAGAGCTCCCCTTTGTGTAAAACCCTTTCCACACTGGTTACAATTATAAGATTTCTCCCCAGTATAAATTCTCAGTAAATGTCTAGCAAAAGCTCCACTTTCTGTGAAAGCCTTTCCACTTCGGTTATGTTCATAAGATTTCTCTCCAATGTGGATTTTCTCATATTCATTACAGATCTCTTGCCAAGTGAAGTTAGCAGGACCATCACTGATGAATCTTGGCTTGAGAGATTCTACCACTGAAAGGCTTTGCTCTGCAGTATGTTCCTTCATTTCAAGACTGATCTCTTTTTTTCTGGGAAAACAACAACAACAACAACGAAGAATAAAACAAATATAGACACTACACATACACACACGTATGCATGCAGGCATGTGCTCACAGAGACGCACTCAGACCCACACATTTATTTCACCTTCCCTCTATCAGTAGAAGAGAAACTCAAGTATTTTCTATTTCCTCAGATAAAGAGTAAAATCCTAACAGGGTAGAATCAATCATTTAAAAATTCCATTACCCGACATCCCAAGGATGATTGCATTTTTATTGAGCTTCATGCACAAATATATTGGCTCCTCACGGTAAATGTGTAACAATACAGAAAGTGTCTTTAATCTCACTGGGAGCACAGCTCAGGCCATCAGCTCAGAATGATTGACGACTCAAATCCCAGCATCTAAGACTGGAATTTGTACCCTGTGAATGGAAATGCTCTGCCAACAGTACTTGACAAGTTAACTCCATTGTCAATACTGTCCTTTCCAAGAAATGACTCTTCTAAGATCAAAGATGATCACTGGGAATTGGCACCCACAAGGCCATGGAGTGTAAGCCACTCATTTTATAGATGGGAACTGAGATTCAGTGACTAGCCCAGGAAGCCACTGCTAAAACATATCTGAAAATATTCCAAGGCTGCTCTTCCTCCCCCAAGCCCAGCTTTTACTTCATGGTGGCTCTGAGAAGTCTCTTGTAAGCCCAACTCTCATGTCCCTGCTCACCTGGAGGGCAGCTCCTCAGCCTTCTGGGTGCAGCATCCAGGGTACTTCCCTTTGCTCAAAATAAGGGATCACATGTTCTCTGGGAAGCCATGGGCCTGGAAAACAGCTAGGGATGAAGGAGAGAAGCTTGAAATTTAATTGCTTTTAGGGAATGGGGTGAGTCCAGAGCTCCTCTATTTAGAGATTCACCCCCTTCTATTCAAATATGTGAATCTTTGGTCACCCACTAGTGCCTGTAATGCTAGTAACCCGTGATAGGGTTTGCCCCATCATGCTGTTCTGAGAAAGAGCAAATGCTCTTCCCCCACCTCCTATCCTGTCAGGTTCCATTGTGGCAGAAACTTCTAACCCCATACCTGGGTAAAAAGGGTTCTTGGGCCTGAGCGGCCTCGGGCAGATCAAGAGGGACCTTCGTCCTGGAACCCCTTCTTCATAGAAGGACAGACTCATTCCTGAGTTTCCATTATCTAGAAATTATGTGGAGCCAGTAGGGTGGTGGAGGGACACATGGGTATAGAAGCAGGAGTACCTGAGCTTAAATTAAGCCTTGGATAGTTAGAGCTTAATCCCTTGGAAAGTATATTAAACTTTTTACCTCAGTTTCTTCAGCTCACAAATGGGGATAATAACATCACCTAACTTACAAGGTGAATATATTAAATAGACATAATATTTTGTTTTATCTTTTATTTACAAACAAGCATTTCCAAATTTAGTAAAGTAAAAAAGATGATTAAATATGAAATGGTAAATCTATAGTAAACATGTTGCTGTTACTTTCAAATAGACAGCAAAATTATAAATGTTTTTTCTTTCACTTTCCTACCCCCCACTCTAGAGATGTCTGCCATTACATTGAGATATATATGGTATATCTATACACCTAGCCATATCCACATATATGTCAAATTATGCCCTACATATTTCTAGTCATCAGTTCTTTCTCTGGATGCAAATAGCATCTTTGTTCATTTTTTCTTTTTCATTAATTTAGTTACATAGAATAACAACTTATTTGGTGGAACTTGTTTTTACACAATATTGTTGTCATTGTATTTTAAAGAAAGCAAATGCCACAGCACCTGGGAAAGGAAATGCTTCTTCCCTCCCATTTCTTTCCTACCACTTGTGCTAGAATTTGAGGGCAATAAGAAGGATGATTAAGGACAAACTTTCTATACTGGGGAAAACTAGGTGCTTGGAACAACAAATTGATGGCTTTTAAAAAGAAGAATATTCCAAATGTTAGACCCATCCCAAAGTGCAAGGGTGCATAAGGGAAAGCTGCCTGAGACATTTCCAGAGCTTTTGCAGACAAATTCGTGTCTAATTAGAGTCAGCCAAAATAACCTCTGAGATTAGTTTGGTGTTTGAGATGGTTGCATGTTGATTTGACTTGAAATTACCTAGAATTGGTAAGAGACAGCTTCAAGATCAACAAAGGACCCCTTCAGGTTCCTATCATCCAATGTAAAGAAATAAAGGATGACCCTCTTGGTTGGACATAGAAGACCAGCACTTTGTCCATTCTAACTCATACTGCCCCTCCCCACCCCAAACCTACACCCTAGGGAATGAGATATGCCCTTTGATCGAAGATTCAGAGTTATCAGAGGAAATGTCCTTACCCAGGGACAGCAGGTTCCCTGAGCAATTTTCAGAGCTTTGGCAGGCAAAATTCATGTTCAGGTAGAGGTTAACCTCTAAGATTAGTTCTATGTTTGAGATGGTTCCACACTGATTTCAGGAGCAACAAAGGATATCCCCAAGTCCTATCATACAGTGCAAAGACCATTTCCTTTCTCTCCCTCCACCCCAAAGCCTGTACCCTGGGGAATGAAGATATTCCCTTTGTTTGCAGACTTGAAATTATCAGAGGAATTGCCTTTACCCAGGGAGAGCAGGTTCTGGGCATTCTCCACTATGACCTCCTTGTACAACTCCTTCTGAGAGTAGTCCAGGAGCGCCCACTCCTCCTGGGTGAAGTCCACAGCCACATCCTTGAAGCTCACCATCTCCTAAAACATCAAATGTCAGAAGACGTGGATCTCAAAGCCCCTTTAGAAGTAAAGAGTCCAGCCCCCTTCAATTTATGGGAGGAAACTGAAACATAGAGATGAGATTTGTCAAATTTGCTTTTATGAATGTTAGTCAACTATGGAAACCATGATCATCAAGAGACTGATTGAATTTAGAATCTATTGAAATAAAGCTGAGAAGTGACTTATGGAATGTATAATGGAATGGCATACTAGGGCTACATGCCATATTCCTTTAATGAATTCTTCAAAACTCTTTTCCTTGGTAACCCTATTGCTCTCCTAACTCCATTTCCTATTTCCCACTCTTCCTTTTATTTATAATCTCTTCTTCTAAATAAACCATCTTTTGCCAAAGAGCATTCTCTTGTGAATTGTGAATTTTACATATGTTTATATCAAAGTAGGAATTGTTTCATTGACTTCATCCTGATCTATGTGCAAGACACAGTTGACAGTTTATTTCTTTTTTTTTCTCCATAATTTTATAGTTTTTTTCTTTTTTAAAAATAGCTTTTTATTGACAGAACACATGCATGGGTAATTTTTCAACATTGTCCCTTGCAATGACTTCTCTTTCAACTTTTTTCTCCCTTCCCTCCACCCCCTAGATGGCAGGCAGTCTCATACATGTTAAACATTTTAAAGTATATCTTAAATATAATATATGTGTACATATTTGTACAGTTCTCTTGTTGCACAAGAAAAATAGGATTCAGAAAGGTAAAAATAACCTGGGAAGGAAAATAAAAATGCAAGTAGTCCACATTCATTTTCCAGTGTTCTTTCTCTGGGTGTAGCTGGTTCTGTTCATCATTGATTAATTGGAACTGAATTGGGTCTTCTCATTAACAGAGAAATCCACTTCCATCAGAATACATTCTCATACAGTATTGTTGTTGAAGTGTATAATGATCTCCTGGTTCTGCTCATTTCACTCAGCATCAGTTTCTGTAAGTCTCTCCAGGCCTCTCTGTATTCATCCTGCTGGTCATTTCTTACAGAACAATAATATTCCTTAACATTCATATACCACAATTTACCCTGAGATTCTCCAATTGAAGGACATCCACTCAATTTCCAATTTCTAGCCACTACAAAAAGTAGTCCCTCCTCCAAGAGGAGACTGGGAGGAGTTTAAGGCAGAAGTTCTTTGTGTGATGGGAGCAGGACTTACATAAAAGAGGCACTGGCAAGCTGAAGTCCTGGCCCTGGGTGAGGAAAGGGCTCAAGCATTCTGGGGGATGGACAGGGTGGAGCTCTTGGGACCAGGAAGACACTCCCAGATTGGACTGATAAGAAGCCGGAAGTCTGAGGTGGGGTCATTCTGTCTTTCTGCTCCTCCCTTCCCTGCAATAGAAACTTCTTTACCTTCCCTGAGAGTTCAGGTTTCTCCCCTTTTCCCCTGGCAACTCAGAGCTCTCCTTTTCCCCCCCAGGAGCTCAGATCTCTCCCCTTTTGTCCCTGGCAGCTCATAATCTCTCTCCCTTCCCCCACCCCTCCCCAGAGCTCAGGTCCCTTCCCTTTTTCCCTGGAAGATCCTGTCTTTCCCCTTTTTTCCATTGGAGCTGAGATTACTCGGAACTCTAGCAGACAGACATGTGCTTGCAGCTCTCAGGTAGGTCTGAGCCAGCATCCCCCATATTTCCTGGCTTCCACTGACAGTCCTTGCCTTTAGGTCTCCTGACCCTTTGGGTACATGACCTCCAGGTCGACCAGGAACCCATCCTTCTACCAAGGATGCCTGTTGAATGAACTCCCCATGCCTAAACCTTTTCTGATTCCCAGTCACTTCCCAAACTAGCCCAGACTTCCCAGACTTCAGACTTTGTCCATAAAAATCTAGGAGTTCTAATTTCAGCCTTCTGATCAGGACCCAGGTGCCCCATCTCCCCGTCCAATGTCTTAGTTAGAGATCCAGCTATCCTGCCTTCAGACACCAATACCAGAAGGTCCTAGCAGATCTCCCCAGCTCCTAGGTAGACCTCAGGATATAGTCTATCTGCTTTCCCAGGCTCAGCTGTCCATCAGGAGCAATTCTCTCATTCCATTGGCTCTGACCTTCTTGTCATGATTTATATTGGTTTATGTTGCCTCCCAGACCCCACCCTTGTTCCCCAGACCTCCTGCTTCCTGGCCCCTCCTCTCTGGGCCCTCAGAGTTGAATCTCAGACTAGATTTTGTCTCTCAGGCTCAGGCTTCCCCTGGTCATTCTCTGGGGCCTCCATTGCAGAGCCTTTCCCACTTTCCCTCCTTCCTAACCAAAGAAGTCAGTCTGTTGTCTAGAAGCATAATGTATGTGTTAGTTGGGGTTAGGGGAGTTAAGGAGGCAGAGCGCGAGGTGGAGTAGAAAGGTCTGACTCAGGAGCCATGGAGGCTCCCATCTGGGATCCCAACCCCACTTGTATTTCTGGGGTTTCTGTAGGAGGGAGGGGGAGGGGAGTAAAAGATGGAAGGGAGCAGTCTTCCTCTTCAGATCACCTCCCTTTCCAATTCTGACCCTCCACCAGGAATCCCTGCAGACTTACCTCTTGTTTAGAAAAAGAGTGGAAAGTTCTTGCTTCCTCTGGGATGCTTCTCCCTCTCCAGCTTCTTCAGGTGACCTGGGCCTGGCCCGAGCAGGGATTGGGTCAAAGACAGACACCAAAAGTGAGCTGAAATGAGAACAGTTTTACTCTCAGAGCCCCGAACAGCAATCCCCAGTCTATGAAGTCAAAGACTGTCAGGACTAGGATGAGGGGAAGCTGGGCTTTTCTATGCAGAGATAAAGATGGGAGGGATACTCCTGGAGTTCCTGGCCTTTCTCTTGGTTTTTAGAGAGGTTTATAATTAAAGGCTCCCAAAGTTTTATGTGATCTCTGTTAGTAAGAGTTTTGGCTGTGGGTCCCTCAAGGGTGGGAGCAATAAGACCCTGAGATAGATAAAGATCAGGGATCAGAGGGAGAATCTTGACAAAATGCAGTCAATTTGGTTGCTTTGCTACCTCCACAGGGATCTAGGAGCCTGAGGGAATGGGCCCTGGGAGCCTTGGACCTCCTCCTCAGGTGAGTGAAGTCTATCCATAGATCTGACCAACATCAACAGTCACAACCATTTCTGCAGACAGGGAAGATGGGCTGTGGAGCTGGCAGGGCCTGATGTATGGGTCATTGTAATGTTCTCTGGTTCGGTTTTCTTGGGGTCTCTGGAGGTCTTGGGAGCAGCCTTCATTTTAGTTCAGTAATCACCACAAGAGTAGCCAGGTGTTAAGGTCCAAATCCTTTATTATCTCCTTGCCTGGGGCCCAGTTAGCTTTCTTAGAGGCCTATCTCTCTTCTTGGTTTGAGACCTTGAGCTCCTGCCTGTTGTCTTCTCTGCGCTCTGAATCTCTAAGATCTTTTCCCTGATAGCATTGTATTTCTTTTTGCTTCATACTTTGCTCTTGGCTATAAGATCATGCCCTTTGCTTTCTAACAGATTCTATTCTAAATTCTCTGCTCCTTAATGAAAGTTGCTGCTAAATTAGGGCTGATCTAAATGGTGGCTCCTTGGGACTTGAACTGGACAGGACTTTCTTTCTAGCGCTTGCAGGATTTTTCTCATTGACTTGGCAGGTCTGCATTTTGGTCATGATTTCCTGGGATTTTCCAGAGATTTCACTCTGAGATCTTTTTCAAGAAGTTGATATGATTTGAGGAAGATAGAGAAAGAAATCTGAGAATTTTTCTCTTGACCATCAGGAGCTCTATTCACACAAAAGCATACAGGCTAGTCATCGGAGAGGCTACCAGGGCTACCAAAGGAGGCTGCCCATATCATGGAGTTTTGGTCCTTTGCCAAGCCTCCTGAACCTGGAAAAGGATCAAGGACGTGGTCTTCTGTGACCTCTAAGATTGTTGCTGTATTGATTTTACCTGAGAATGGGATGTGCTTTTAATTGTGCAAGATTATGATAAGAACACTGAAAGCACATTTCTGGTGTTATATTTATGAGAAGAAGAATCATAGATAAAGTGAAGAGGTCAAATAGGTCCAAAAAGTGGGAAATAGGACATACAGTTGGGAGAGCAGTAGGGTTACCAAGGAAAGAGTTTGGAAAAATCCATTAAAGGCATGTGCCATGTGGCCCTAGGATGCCATTCCATTATGTGTTGCATAATTCTAATGTAAATGTAATATAAAGAACTCTGTACTTGAAACAAGGATTCTCACAAGGGTTTAAGTCAGTGGATTTAATAAGACAATGGTTATCTAGTTTAGCATGGTGATTAATAGTTCTCTAGTCAGTATGATTGAATTAATCTTACAACAAATAATGGTTCCTTAGTGATGTAATGATTGGCTTATACTCAGTGTGATGAATGGATTTAACTGTGATAGAGCATATAAACTGGGACAAACTCAGCCAGAGACAGACTGATAAAAGACAGAGGACTGGAGGCTGGAGCTCAAGGTCTCGGAGCCAAGGAGAGACATTCACTCCATCTCACACCATCATGGTGGCTCTCCTCCGTCACTTCTCCACTGAAACCAATATTCCCGGGGACTAGAACAGACTCAGAGAGACATTCCATCTTTGATCAGGCTTCTGGTGATTCTCTTTCATTTTTTGTCTTTTATTGTCTCTTCCAAAATAGCCCAGTTAGCTTTCTTTGGTTCCGAGAGCTCTCCTTGCTAGTCTTTTGCCTCTGCCTCTGCCTCTGCCTCTGCCAGCTTCAGCCTCTCTTCTTCCTAATCCCCAGTTCTGCCCAACTCCAGTCTCTAGCTTCTCAATCTCCTCAACTGACCGACGTCTGGCTTTCAATCTCTTCAACTGAACTCCTCACTGACTCAGCTCCTTTTATGATCTTTTAGAGGTGTAAACTCAAAGGTTGACTCCTCCTCTGAGAGAGTGGGATTGTGGGAGGTATAAACTTGTAAATCTCATACTGAATTCTGAAATCTCCCAAACTTGTGAACTAATGTGTGAGCTAATGTGTGAACTCTCAAAGGTGTAAACATAAGCATTGTTTCTATCAATTCTAGTGACTTAACACCTTGTAAGGATTCTAACACAGAACATTACATGTAATAAGGTATTTCTTGGCTTTATTTCAACTGATCCGAAATTCAATCAGTCTCTTATTGACTCTGACACTCATTAAGACTATTTGGGCAAATACTGTCTCTGTGTTTCAGTTTCGTCCTGTAAATTTAAGAGGTTTGGACTCTTTAATTCTAAAGGTTTTCAGCTGCATTTGCAGCTTATGACTTTTGATGATTTAGGAGGTGGTGACATTCAAGGATGTAGCTGTGGATTTCACCCAGGAGGAATGGGGGCTCTTGAACCCCTCTCAGAAGGAGTTGTATAAGGAGGTCATGGTGGAGAATGCCCGGAACCTGCTCTCCCTGGGTAAGAAGTCTACAATCAATACCTTCATTCCCCAGGGTGCAGAATTTGGGGGTATCTGAAGAGAAGGGAAAGGGATGGTCTTTGCATTATAATAGGATCTTGGGATGTCCCTTATGGCTCCTGAAGGTCTTGCTTACCAATTCCCAGGTCAAAAATTAAATCAGTGTGGAAGCATTTCCAACACAGAACTCATCTTAGAGGTTAGACTCTACCTGGAAATGAATTTTGTCTGCCAAAGATCTGAATATTGCTCAGGCAGTTTTTCCTTTCAACTTATTCTTTTTGGGGATTTTTTTTTTTCAAATATTTTTGGAATATTCTTCTTTTGAATAAGCATCAGCTTGTAGCCCAAACTACCTAGTTGTCCCTAGTATAGGAAATCTCTCATTAACCTTCCTTTGTGTTGCCCTCAAATTGCAGAAACAGTGATGGGAAGGGAAGAAGCATTTTTTTTTTACCTGCTATTTGCAAGGTGCTGTGCCATACACTTTCTTTACTGTAATATTCTTTTCTAAAATATAATGTTCTCTAGGATCAGGTTTTTTAGGGGCTTCTGGAGGTAGCCTTAAGTTTCAGTTCAGTGTAATAATTACCTCAAATGCAGCCAGAAGTTAAAGTCCAATTCCTTTATTGTTTCCTTCAAAATCTTATCTCCTTCACATGGAGCTCAGCTAGCTTTCTGGAGGCCTTCCGGATCTTGGTTTCAGTGTTCTCCACAGGACAGCCTGCCACCACTTCTCTGTCTTCCTTTGTTCTGCCTGACTACCTTCTCTGGTTTGTGAATCTCTTCAACTGAATCCTGGCTTCTGAATCTCCTGAGTCAATCCTGGTTGAGGCTCCTAGCTTATATATGCTCTCTTAAAGGTGTGAATCTTGTGGAATTATAGTAAGTACTAAGTACATGTAAGTTAGAGAATCATTATCTCATCAATTCCACTGACTTGGCACCTTATAAGAATCCTAACACTTTACAATACAGTTACAATATTGTTTAAGAACAACTTCCAGTAAATACGTTACTTTGAGTATCCTAAGCACATAAATTAATGCTAAAGAACAAATCAAGAAAGATGCTGTTTGCATTCAGAGGAAAAAACTGATAAACAAATATATAGATAGCATAATTTTACAAAGGTATATACATATACATATATACATGCATGCATTCATGTGTTTATCATTAAGCTGTGTATATATTTCTACATAATATCTGCCATATCTAATGTAGGGACAAGCACAGTGAAGATAAAAAATTTACTTGATCATTTTGTTGTCTATTTGAAAGGACTAGCAAGTTGTGCATTTTAGATTTGACAGTTACATGTGCAATTACCATTTTTATTTTACTGTTATGGAAATGCTTGTTTATTAATTAAAAATAAAAGCAAATATTGTGTCACTTTAAGGTGATCTTAAATTTCCAAGTTAGGTGATATTTTTATCCTCATTTGAGAATTGAAAAAAGTGAGGCAAACAGAGGTAATTGTTAGTAATTGTCCAAGAATTAATTCAAACTCAGGTACATTTGACTCTATGCCCAGGACTCTCCACTGTACTAGACTCCCTTTAACTCCTAGATAGTGGAAACTATGGAATGAGTCTATCTTTTTGTAAAAAAAGGTCTGCAAGTCCAAGGTCCATAATGATCAGGTCCAAGGCTGCTCCAGCCCCAAAACTTTTTTTTTTACCCAGGTTTGGGATCAGAAGTTTCTGCTAGAAGGGAGCCTCACAGGACAGGAGATGGGAGGAAGGGCCTTTGCCTCTCTCTCAGAAGAAGTTGTCCAAATAGTGGGGCACATTCTGTTTTAGATTACTTGCATTACAATCACTAGTGGGTAAGTATAGACATATATATTTGAACAAAAAAGGGTTGGATTTCAACATGGAGCAACTCTGGATCCTCACCCTTTTTTAAAAAGAGAACTAAAATACAAACCTCTCTCCATCTTCATCTCTAACTGATTTCCATGCCTAGGGCTTCCAGTTCCCAGAGAAGAAGTGATCTCTTATTTTGAGCAAAGGGAAGCATGTTGGACGCTGGACAAAGAAGGCCTCAGAAGCTACTCTCCAGGTGAGTGAATTGAAAGCAGGTATATGAGAGCTATGGTTACAAGAGGATTCTAGGTATTATCCTGAAGTAAGTGATCAGTTTGGGGGAGAAAGACCAGACTTGGATTTCATTGTTGGATATTTCTTGCCAGCAGCGTCCTGGGCTCCTCAGTGAATCTCAGTTTCCCATCTATAAAATGAGTTGGTCGCAATCCATGGTACCGTACATCCCTCCCAGTGATCATCTGTGATCCTATTAGAAGTCATTGTTTGGGACAATGGAATTCTCCTTATGAGCCATTTCTTAGAACGTCTTAGGGCCTGGTACATGGCATGTCTGGGCTGAGCACTAGGAACATAAAGTGGTATAAGGGACATCCTCTGCTCTCATGGAGGTCACAGAATGGTGGGGCAGAAAATACCCCAGCAACTATGGAGAAATCCACTGTGAATAAATTTAGTGCCTCAGTACTTCATTAAATGATGGGGATAATAATGGTTTAAGAGGGAGAGCAGAATTGGCAAGGAAAGAGTCAAAATGAAAGAAAATAGCTAGTACACTTATACTGCACTGTGTGTCACACACAGCCTTGTCTTATTTTATCCTCATGACAACCCAAGGACTTTGCAGATGTTATTAAGGCCCTTTTACAGATAAAGAAAACTGAATCACACAGAGATCCTACAACTTGACTAGCAGGCTTCTGAGGTGGGATTAAAAGTTTGGTTTTCCTGGTTTAAGGCCCTACTCATAGTCCATCTGTATTGTGATTTTGAAACAGACATGATGAAAATGGCCATATATGTATGAGATAGAAAATAGAAGAACTGGACAAGCTCCTGTTGAAACAATGAAATTCATTTTTTAATCACTAGCCAATCAAAAGAAATTGTTATTTACTGTTAAACAAATTTATATTTCCATTGACTTACGACAAAAATTGCACTACATAACAAATATAGTCCAGACAATTATAAATTGTTCTTTATGTTATTTTTATGTAATATTTTATATATAAAAATATATGCACAACCTTTAAAAGGATGGCAACTAGAACCCCACTGAATGATCATTTATAGGATGTAAATACTAGTCTAAGCTGTTGGGATTTGGGTCAAGTCACTCAGCCATTCTGAGCTGATGTCTGTTGTGATACGGGAGCCACCTACCGGTGGCTGCTGGAGATCCAGCTCAGTCCAGCAGAATGGATCCCTTTGTGTGAGAGGTTGATGGTGATCATAAAAGGAGACTGAGAGGCAATTGCGTTTTCTGAACTCTCCATTGAGAGATAGTTGCTTTGTCTGACCTCTCCCCTCTTCCCTCTTGCCTCCAATGAAATAAATTCCATCCACAAGGAACATTTGCATCAGAAAAGGCGGCCTTGCAACTCCTTCAGATGTTAGGATTCACATCTGGGAGAACTGACCTGCCCCTTCATTTACACATGGTCCTTAGCAGATATCTTGAGTTGTGTACCCATGAGAATGAAGGCACTTTCTGTGATGTCTAATGTAACTGTGCATGAAGCTCCATAGATTTCAAATTATATTTTTGATGTAAATTAATTGGATTTAAAATGACTGCTTCTGTCCATTTAGGATTTTTCTCTTTGCCTATGCTTCTCATGGATGGACTGGGATATGAATGTGTGTGTGTGTGTGGGTGTGTGTCTGCATTATTCCTATTTTTGTTTTATTGTTTTCTTTTCTTTCTTTTTTCTTTTTTTTTGGAAGGAGCGATCAGACTTGGAATGAAGGAAACTACAGCAGAGCAAAGCCACTCTGTGGTAGAAACTCACAAGCAAAGATTCCTGGGTGATGTTCCCTGTGACTTTACTTGGAGAGAAAACTGTGCATCACACAAGAGAATCCCCATTAGAGAGAGAGATTATGAATGTAATCAATGTGGAAAAGCTTTTAGAGAAAAGGGAGCTCTTATGAGACATCAGAGAATTCACTCTGGAGAGAAACCTTATGAATGTAACCAGTGTAGAAAAGCTTTTAGAAAGAAGGAATCTCTTATTGGCCATCAGAGAACCCACACTGGAGAGAAACCTTATGAATGTAACCAGTGTGGAAAGGCTTTTAGACAAAAGGGAGCTCTTATAGAACATCACAGAACCCACATTAGAGAGAAACCTTATGAATGTATGAAGTGTGGAAAGGCTTTTAAGTATAAAACTAGTCTTAGTACACATCAGAGTATCCACACAGGAAAGAAACCGTATGAATGTAAGCAGTGTGGAAAGGCTTTTAGACTAAATGGAGCTCTTATTGGCCATCAGAGAACCCACACTGGAGAAAAACCTTATGAATGTAAGCAGTGTGGAAAGGCTTTTAGAGAAAAGGGAGCTCTTAATAAACATCATAGAACCCACACTGGAGAGAAACCTTATGAATGTAACCAGTGTGGAAAAAGTTTTAGAAAGAAGGAATCTCTTATTACCCATCAGAGAACTCACACTGGAGAAAAACCTTATGAATGCAACCAGTGTGGAAAGGCCTTTAAAGAAAAGGGAGCTCTTAAAGGACATCAGAGAATCCACTCTGGAGAGAAACCTTATGAATGTAACCAGTGTGGAAAGGATTTTAGAAAGAAAGGCTCTCTTATTACCCATCAGAGAACCCACACTGGAGAGAAACCTTATGAATGTAACCAGTGTGGAAAAGCTTTTATAACCAAGAAAGGTTTTATTGAACATCAGAGAAACCATACTAGAGAGAACCTTTATGAATGTAACCAGTGTGGAAAGGTCTTTAGACAGAAGGGAACTCTTAATAAACATCATAGAACCCACACTGGAGAGAAACCTTATGAATGTAACCAGTGTGGAAAAGCTTTTAGAAAGAAGGAATCTCTTATTGGACATCAGAGAACCCACACTGGAGAGAAACCTTATGAATGTAACCAGTGTGGAAAGGCTTTTAGAAGCAAGGAAGGTTTTATTGAACATCAGAAAAACCACACTAGAGAGAAATCTTATGAATGTAACCAGTGTGGAAAAGCCTTTAAAGCACAGGGAGCTCTTAAACAACATCAGAGAGTCCACTCTGGAGAGAAACCTTATGAATATAACCAGTGTGGAAAAGATTTTAGAAAAAAAGGAGTTCTTATTGAACATCAGAGAATCCACACTGCAGAGAAACTATGAATGTAACCAATATAGGAAATGTTTTTTTTTTTTTTTTTAAGAGAAGTTTTTGAGTGGATCCCCATCAGTTAGAGAATGGCTGAATAAGTTATGGTATGTGAACATTATGGAATATTATTGTTTCATAAGAGATGATCAGCAGGTTGATTTCAGAGAGGCCTGTAGAGACATACAGGAACTGATGCTATAAATCACTACTGATCAGAGTAATGCAAATTAAGACAACTCTGTGTCCCTACACACCTCTCAGATTGTCTAAGATGACCAGAAAAGATAGTGACCAATGCTGGAGGGTATGTGGGAAAACTGGGACACTAATATATTGTTGATGGAGTTATGAAGTGATTCAGTCATTCTGAAGAGCAATTTGGAACTATTCTCAAAAGGTTATCAAACTGTGCATACCCTTTGACCCATCAGTGCTTCTACTGGACTTATATCCCAAAGAGATATTAAAGGAGGGAAAGGGACTCACATGTGCAAAAATGTTTGTGGTGGCCCATTTAGTAGTGGCAAGTAACTGGAAATTGAGTGCATGGCCATAAGTTGGAGATTGGCTGAATAAATTATGGTGTATGAATGATATGGAATATTATTGTTCTATAAAAAAAGATGAGCAGGATGATTTATAGAGGCCTGAAGAGCCTGACATGAACTGATGCTAAGTGAAATGAACAGACAAGGGGATCATTGTACACAGCAACAGCTAGATTGTATGATGATCATTTTGATAGACTTGGCTCTATTCAACAATGAGGTGATTTAGGCCATTTCCAATAATCTTGTGATTAAGAGAGACATCTACACTCAGACAGGACTGCGAGAACTGAGTACATCACAACATTGCATTTTCACTCTTTTCATTGTTGTTTGCTTGCATTTTGTTTCTTTCTCATTTTCTTAACTTTTTCATCTGATACATCTTGTACAGCAAGACAATTGTATAAAATATTTATACACATATTGGATGGAAGATGTGTTTTTACCATGTTTGACATATATTGGATTATTTGCCATCTAGTTGAAAAGGTGGGGAGAAGGGGAAGAAATTTGGAAGATAAGATTTTACAAGAGTCAGTGTTAAAGAATTATCCATAAAATAAAAAGAAAAAGAAAAAAAAAAGAATTATCTATGCATATGTTTTGAAAATTAAAAGCTTTTTAAAAAATTTAAAATAAAATTAAATTAAATTTGAAGAAACATAGGAGAGTTCTTCCTAGACACAAGAGAATTCACACTGGAGAAAAATCTTATGAATGTAATCACTGGGGGAAAGTTTTTTGAAGTGGGGAACCACTTAATCTACATCAGAGATCTACATCTACATCTACGCTGGAGAGAAACTTTATGAATGACACCATTGTGAAAAGAGTTTTATAAAAATCTGACTAGTTTTACCAAATTTGTGAAAAAAGGTATAAGCATTAAAATAAAGAGGAAAGTTAATTAGGTAGAGAACATTGGCAGAGAATGTGGTGTTGTTGATGTCTTTTATACTTACCCTTCTCTAGCCAAAACCCCATGGGAGTAGGGAGATCGACAATACCTTTTTAAGCATATTGCCTCCTTTTTGACCTGGTCACCTACTTGAAAGGCAATATGGTATAGTGGAGAGATCTCCAGATTTGTAGTCAGAGGACATGAGTAGAAATTCTAATTGTGTACCTCTGTGGTCTTGAAATAGTAATTTCGGATAAAGCCAAGATGGCAGAGAATATATACCTAACCTCATCTGAGCTTCCCTGACATGGACAGCAGATTAAGCCTCTGTATAGGTTTTGGGTGGAAGAACCAACAAATTTTTATAAGATGATACTGTGGAAGAACTTCGGAAAAGATCTTTTTTCAAACAGGCAGGGAGAGAGGCTAGCAAGCCACAGCTCAGAGAGCTAGGGTAGGGAGCTTCAGCATAAAGCCATGGTATTGTGGTGTCCTCATGCCAGGGAATCGACTGTGAGGCTCTTAGGCTTCTCTTTCCTGGTTAAGGGCCAGTGGATCAGAAGATTCACTGTGAGACACTCAAAGCAAATACAAAAGACAAACTGTGAGGCCTGGACCTCCACAATGGGACCAGGCCATGCCTGCCCAGCACTAAAAGTCAGTCATCAACACGGGGCCCAGAGCAAGCTATAGAAGATGTCCTTTGCCTTAAGAGCAGATCTCAAACTTAAAACAAAGATCAAAAAGGCCAAAAGATCTCTGACCATAGACAGCTTTTATTGAGGAAAGAAGAACAGACCCCACACCTTGAGGATCCTAAAGGCAGATCACCACCAGATGAAACCCCAAAGGGTAATATGAGTTCATTCCCATTTCACAAAGCTCTCTAGAAAGAATTCCAAAAGGAATTTAAAAGAGAGTTAGTAGAAATGTGGGGAAAGGAAATGAGATCATTGCAAGAGGTTATGGAAAAGAAAAAAAAATAATCTGAAGAAAACTTCTTAAAAAATAGATTTGATGAAATGGAAAAGACAAAAACTTCTTACAAAATATATATATATATATATATATATATATATATATATATATATATGAAAAAGCAACCAATTCATTGAAAAAAAGAATTTCTGAAATGGAAAAAAATGCAATGAACAAAACATCTCAATTGGCCAATGCAAAAGGAGATAAAAAAGCTAAGTGAAGAAAATAATTCACAAAAAAGTAGGACTGAAAAATGGAAGTGAATGACTTAATGAGATTTAAAGAAAAAACAAAAGCAAAAACAAACATGAAAAAATAGAATATGTAAAATACCTAAGTGGAAAAAAAAAAAAAAACAACTGATCTGGAAACCATCTAGGAGAGACAGTCTAAGAATTATTAGACTTTTTGAAATCAGGATGGAGAAAAAAAGAGCCTAGACATCATCTTTCAGGAAATTATCAAGAAGACAGCATAGATGTCCTAGAACCAGAAGGCAAAATAGCCATTGAAAGAATTCACTGCATATGTCCTGAACGAGATGCCAAAATGAAAACTCCAAGGAACTTTGTACCCAAATTTCAGAATTATCAAATTAACTAGAAAATATTGCAAGTAGCCAGAAGGAGGCAATTCAAATATCGAGGAGCCACAACCAGGATTATCCAAGACTAAGCAGCTTTCACTTTAACAGGTTGAAGGGTATGAAATCTGATATCCCAAAAGGCAAAGGAATTTGGATTACAGCCAAGAATCAAATATCCAGCAAAATTGAGCATTATCTTTCAGGGAAAAATATGCTCAATCAGTGAACAGGTGAATTTCATCTATTTCTGATGAAAAGACCAGAGCTGAATACAGAATTTGATCTTTAGATACAGAGCTCAAAAGAAGCATAAAAAAGGTGAAAAGGAAATAAAAAATATCTTTCTTTTAAAAGTTAAAAACTTGTATCCCTATATGGGAAGACAATATGTTAAAGTCGATATCTGTATCTCTTTTATGTGTATAGTCAGATGATGCAGGTATAATTTGATTTTATTGTGATGATTTAAAAAAGAAACTAGAGGAGGAAAGGTGATTCCCCTGAAAGAAGAAAATAAAGTTAAAATGGGGTAAATTATATCTCAGAAGGAGGCAAAAAAAAAAAAAAAAAAACCTCTTGTAATTGAGGGAAAGAAAGGAGGGGGAGGAGCACTGTATGAATATTACTCTCATTGGATTTGGCTCAGAGAATATCAGACACGGTTAGCTTCACAAAGAAGTTTCTTACACCCCATAGGGAAATGGTAGGGGAAGTGGGACAAGAATGGGGGAGGTTAATGGAAAGAAGAACAGAAGTAGAAGGGAAAAGGTATAAGAAGGTGAGGGCTAATTGGGGGTGGTGGTAATCAGTGACAAAATACTGAGAAGGATGTAAAAAGGGAAAGAAAAGAGAAATATATTAGTGAGGGTACAAAAAGATGTCAGGAAATAGAGAATTACTGACTTTATCTGTGAATGTGAATGGGATTAACTCCCATAAAAGGGAAGTGCATAGCAGACTGGATTAAAAGCCAAAACCTACAATTTGTTGTATATAAGAAACTCATTTAAAGCAGAGTGAAACATTTATTAGAGTAAAGGTACAAACTTGAAGCAGAATCTGTTATGCTTCTGCTGAGGTTAAATAAAAAAAACAAAGCAAAACAAACAAACAAAAAACCAAAGGTAGCAATCCTGACCTCAGGTGAAGCAAAAGCAAAAATAAATCTAATTAAAAGAGATAAGGAAGGAAACTACATCTTACTTAAAGGTACCATAGATAATGAAGTAATATCAATACTAAACATGTATGCACCAAGTGATATATTATCCTAATTCCTAGAAGAAGAGTTGAGAGAGTTGCAAGAAGAATTAGACTGCAAAACACTACTACCGGATGATCTCAACCTTGCTTTTTCAGAACTGGATTTTAAAAAAAATCACAAAATAAATAAGAAAAAAAGATAAGGAGGTAAATCAAATCCTAGAAAAGTTGGGGCTGAAAGACTTTGGAGAAAATTGAATGGAGACTGAAAGGAATATATATTTTTTCTCAGCAGTACACATAACCTATAAAAAAACTGACCATATATTAGGGCATAAAACTTCAAGATCAAATGCAGAAATAGTAAATTCATTTTTCTGAGATCATGATGTAGTAAAAATTCCATGCAATAAAAGGCCAGGGGAAAATAGATTAAAAATTAGTTGGAAAGTGATTTAATCCTAAAGACTGAGTGTGTGGAACAACACATCACAGACAAAATAATTTCATCTAAGAGAATGACAAAAAGGAGACAATATATCAAAATCTGTGGGATGCAGCCAAAGTGGTTATTAGAAGAAATTTTATATCTCTAGATTTCTACATGACTAAAACAGAGAAAGAGAAGATCAATGAATTTGGCTTGCAACTAAAAAAAGCTAGAGAAACATCAAATTAACCCGCCCCCCTCCCCCATTAAATACCAAATTTGAATTTATGCAAAACAAAAGGGGAGCTTAATAAAAATGAAAGTAAGACAAGTATTGAATTAATAAATAAAACTAAGAGTTGGTTTATGAAAATACCAAGATAGATAAAACTTTTAGTTAATTTGATTAGAAAAAGGAAAGAAGAAATTCAAACTGTTAGTCTTAAAGCTGAAAAGAGAATTTTCCACCAATGAAGAGGAAATTAGAATCATCACATACACACACACACACACACACCCTCCCACTTCACCATTTGTTTCTACATTCCTCCTCATTACAAGCAACTGACGAAGTCCACAATATCATCATGGATCTCCATTCCAGAAGGAGGTTTGCTCTCATTGGTCCTGCCCAGTACCCCTCCCCACTTAAAGTCTCTCCCCTGTCTTCTTGGTTTACTGTGCCAAGTTTGCCTCAACCTCCTAGAAATCTCGTCACACAGAGTTTGTCCTGATTAGGTCTGGAGTCAATCTTGAAAGCTTCCCCAGCTCCTGTCCTGGTCATCATGATGAGGGATGAGGGAAAGATGAATTGGTTAGGCAGGAATGGGTGGGGTTCATTCTCTCCAAAGTGCAAGTTCTGAGTGAAGGAATTCTCTAAACCCAGAGGCTATGGTAAAAAAATATTGTTAAAGAAATACCAAGAGGGAATCTGTTGGCGGGCTTATAATTCTCAAGGAAGAATGTGATCTGCAAAGAGTTGTTTTCTGAAGACCCATTTTATGTTTGAGTCTAAGTGAAGTCTCAAGTAAATCAGAAATCTTGCCTGGAGTTGAGACTTCCCCCAAGAAAGCTTATCTTGCTCTGAGAGGATGGGAGACCATTTGGGTTTGTAGATCAAAGGAGACTTTTTTTTTTTTTTTAATGATTTTACATAATTTTACAGGGCTCACTTAGATCATATAGTTTACTTTCATTAATCAGAGCAGAAACTATCCTCCTGGACTGCTCCTGTCCACAAAGAAACTTCTTTGTGAAGTCCTTGAAGGCTTCCCCAAGCCTTCCCTGGTCTCTCCAAATCCCTCCCCTTGACTATTCCTTGACTCCAGCTAATAAGCACTGAGAAAGGCCTTAGGTCCAAGCTCAGGAGTACTAGTGCTCTGGGCCATCCTGCTGCTCTGTAGCTTCTAAAACCATCCCTGGCACAGGGACTGATCTCTCCTGTGTAAAAGAGGCTGCTGGTATTCTTGTTCTCACCTCGTTGTTCCTGGGCCCCAAGGTGTTTATACCAACTGGGTTTTTTTTGCTGGTTTAATTTAGGCTCCCCCATGCAGAGAGCCAGGCACTGATAACCTGAGAGAAACTGGGATAAAAGAAAAGATTAAGAGAATCACATTAGTGTATCATGGCACTTCAGGTTCTTGGATATTATGATTTCTCTAGGTTGCAGCAGGTCCTGGGTTGACCTGGAAGAGTATAATGGATAGAACTGATGAGTCAATTCGCTGGGGAGTAACCTGCATTTCTCCATGCATCTGACTATGTATTGGGCATTCTTCCTTCCTTTGACTAGATGACTGAAGCTCAGATGTCCCCATACCCTTGTTTCTAGAGATGTCTAGTCTTGGACCCTTCATGCCAGAGATAACATTTCCTGGCCCTCCTTGTTCTCCACCCTCTTCCCCTTTTTTCAGTCTCTCTTTCCAATCATTAAGACATAACAGAACCCTGCCCACCTTTACTCTACTTTGATCTCCAATGTGAGCCCAAATAGGAATCAGAGGGAACACATGTTGTCTCACCGTGATTCTTAGGTATCATAATACTACTAACAGATCGTAATCTCAACACAACATTTTTCGATCCTGCTGGCGGAGTAGACCCGATTCTATATCAACATTTATTCTGATTCTTTGGTCACCCTGAAGTATATATTCTAATTCTACCAGGATTTGGGATTATTTCTCATATTGTTACATACTACGCAGGTAAAAAAGCACCTTTCGGCTACATAGGAATAGTCTGAGCAATAGTGTAACTAGTTTTTCCTTTTATTTTGAGTCCCTGAGGCTAGTTCATTCTGGAATATTTTTTGTGTTTCTCTTCTCTTGTGTTTGAACTTTGAAAGTTTTCTACATTTAAGACCTTTTCCTTAAGAATATTTGGAAAGACTTTCATTAAAGGTCCTTTTTCCCTGAAAGCATTCCATTTGTTTTTGCTTCATAATTTACTCTTGGCCATAAGGTAAAGTCCTTTGCCTTCTGTCATATCCTATTCCAAGTTCTCTGCTTCTTAATGAAAGCAATTGCCAAATTGTGTCTGGTCCTAATGGTGGCTCCTTGGGACTTGAATGGTACTGTACTTTCTTTCTGGAGGCTTGCAGGACTTTTCTCATCAATGTGGCAGCTTTGCATTTTGGTGATGGTTTCTTGGGTATTTTCCTTCGGACATCTCTTTTAGGAAGCTGATGTTGTTTGAGGTAGATGCAGAAAGAAATCTGAGAATTTTTTTCTTGGCCATCAGGAGCTCTATTCACATAAAAGCACACAGGCTAGTCATGGGAGAGGCTACCAGGGCTACCAATGGATGTTTCCCATTTCACCTTTGCCATTTGCTATTTCAGTGATTGTATTTTATGCTCTCTTCCTTTTGATCACATTAGCTAAGGGTTTTGTCCACTTTTTGAATCATTTCAAAGAAGCCATTTTTTTATATGTCATTTTTTATATCCAATTTAACTATTCATATATTTCCTCTCTAATTTTAATATCTCATTTTTTGTACTTATTTTGGTATTTAATTTATTTTTTTCTAGTTTTAAAATGCATATTCAGCTAAACATCTCTTTTTCTATATTCTTAATATGTGATGGTAACTCTATTTCCCCACCCCCACCCCCATTCTCAATGCCTGCTTCAGCTGAACCCAGAAATTTTGGGATATTGTTTAATTAATCATTTTCATTTTCCTTTACAAAGTTATCATTTCTAAGATTTGTCCCTCTGATTCCATCATTATGTAATATGTCACAGGTAAATCTCCTTTTAGGTTTGTATTTTTTTGTTGGTGATCTTTGAACCAATTTTCCCAAAATATCCCAAATTTGGGATGTTTGGGATATTTTGGGAAAATTGGTAATTCCAACGGGAATGTAGGGAAAAGGAGAGCATTCCAGAACCCTGGACATTATTCTCCTCAGCCCGGGATCATCCACACCATGTCTGTCAATTCCCTGGAAACATGATTCCCAGAAGTTTATACCAAGAATTAGGTGATTTATGTTAAGTGCTATGAGATCCTAAGGTGACAATCTGTGGGGACTATATTGGAAAAGACCCTAAAAATCCCAACCTGACTTGGGTTCCCTACAGTTGACTTGTGGAATTCCTGAATAAGCCTGGCATGGCAACTCATGTCCACTCAGGAAATGGGTTTTCTCTCAAGTCTTGACTGTGGGGGCAAGTGTTGACTGACTGGGGAATTGGGGGACACCTGACCCAGCTCTGTGATGAGGGGGAGAGGGGCCTCTGGACCAGATGGAGGGACCAGTGTTCCTGTCGCATAGCTGTATGTAGGGGAAGGGGAGGGGGTGAGACAAATCACTGGAAGGTTTTTGTTCAGGGCTGTGTCACTGTGTTTTATCTTCGGCAGAGGGACACAGGTGACCGTCCTGGGTGAGTCACTCTTTTTCTCTCCCCCTTTCTGGGATACTGGGGGCTCTGGGAAAATTTCCCCTGGTTTGCTCTGCTCAGCAGTGGGTCCTATCTAGGGTCCCATTTGCAAGCTCTTCCTAAAGATCCGCAGTCTGCTGTGGCCCCTGACCTCTGCCTTGTTGCCCCCTCTTCTCTGAGCTCCCTTCCTCTCTGGAGGTTGTCTCAGGGACTTGGATGATCTACAGAAATAGCCTTGACTCTTTCTCAGCCTAGCTCTGTCTCCCTCCACCCTTTGGGCTCAATGAGAAACCTTTAGAAATTCAGACACCTAAGATCTGAGCACTGGGCTGCACTCAAGGGACACTTGGAGCCGGGCACAGGGAAGTCTGGGGGAGGATGGTCAGACCTGGGCTCCTTCAGGGAACTGTTAGTTCTCCAAGAGAGGGTTTGGAGGGACCGGGGAGCTGTACTTCTCAGAAGGACCCCCTCATCCTGGGGGGCCCAGTGTCCTGGGGGGACAAATAGAGGGGGCATCCCTGAGACCCCGGGGGAAGAGCACACAAGAGATCTGCTCCCACAAGACAGCAGGGAGGGAGAACATGGACTGGGACAGAGGGGGGCATCTGGCCAAAGACAGACTCCCGGGAAGACCCGGGCTTCATGAAGACTGAGCACCTCTGGAACAGAGTCTGCCCAGGTGTCCCCACACAAGACCCCCTGCCCAGCAGAGACGGCTCAGCACAGACTTCCTCAGAGCAGGCAGGCTGACCCCAGGGGCCCACTCCACAAAGAGGAAGCCCCAAAGACACACTGACTCCCAGCCCTCAGGGCCGGATTGCTCAAGGCAAAGGGATGGCTCCGGACAGACAGGCAGAGCCCCCTAGGACAGGCAGGAGAGCGGCTTGGGGGAAGTGGGGGCAGGACAGGGAGGACAGCCGTGGCCATGCACTGGACTTCCCAGCAGCACTGGCTAGGCTCTGCCTGGAGGGTTTAAGAGGAGCCTGAGCAGAACCAGACCTCTGACAGAACAGCAGGTCTGGCTTGGAAGGTGAGGGCAGAGATCAGCGACCCTGACTGACCAGCGGGTGAAGAGTTTACAGGCCAGACAGGAGAAAGACTGAGCTCCTGGTGCCCAGAAATTCAGGCCAGAGTCCACTCTACAAAACCCAGAGAACACGGGAGCACTACGGGGGGTCAGAGGACATGGCTCCAAATCGGAGCACTACGGGGGGTCAGAGGACATGGCTCCAAATCTGAGCCCTACTTCTTCCTATTCGGAGACTTTTGTGGGACTTTCCATGGTTGGGGACTCAGTTTGTTCATCTAAATGACTATATAGACTATATATAGTTCTCCTATAGTCTATAGGAGAAAAGAGGCTTCTAACCAAAGAACTCTGATACACTGAGCCAGGCCTTGCTCCTTCCCACCAAGCACTTTCTAATTCTAAGGCTCTGGTGGGATCTGGACTGGACATTCAGGGCTGGGGACCAAGGGGTCCCTCAGAACCTGGCATTTTACTCTTCTCTACCTAACTCTCCCTCTTTTTCCACACCTCCCAGGTCGTCCCAAGGCATCCCCCATGGTCACTGCCTTTGTTCCATCCAAAGCTGAGCTAGACACACAAAAGGCCACCCTCGTGTGTCTGATAAATGGCTTCTACCCAAGCACTGTAGATGTGGCTTGGACCAAGAATGGTTCCCCCGTGACCAAGGGGGTGATGACCGGCCCCCCAGTCCGCCAGAGTGACAACAAGTATACAGCCAGCAGTTACCTCTCGCTCTCTACTGACCAGTGGCTTTCTGACAGCACCTACAACTGCAAGGTCACCCATGAAGGCCAGGTCTTTCAGAAGGAGCTGTCCTCAACCCAGTGCACTTAGATGCCCACATGCTTCCTCCCTCACGTCCCACAATGGACTTCCCCACCTCTTCCCCCTCCTCCCCTACTTTCAATAAAGATCTTCTTATTTCTCATTCAATTGTCTCTCAAGTTTTCTGGGTCTGATCTCCCCTCCCCTTGATGGTAACTCGCAACAGGGGGGCCCCTAATATGTCTGTCCAAGGTTCTCTAGGCAAAGAATGGACAGCCTCTCCTCCCCGAGCATGCCGGCTTACCCTGGGACATCCGACACCCCCTCTCCCTGGGATCTCCCGGCAGCTAGAACCAGGCATCCAAGGAGAGCCCCCAGATTCCATAGTAGGACAATCAGAGCTATAATCATTCCCTCTTAAATGATTGAGATGAAGGTTTTATATCTTTAGGTTATAGACATTCCTTCTTAATGTTTGACCGGATAAAAGTTTATCCATTTTAGATGTTATTAGAATATCAGTAACCTCCCTTCATTATGTTATCCTAGGGGCCTCCCCCACCATTAGGTTATCCCCACCTAGGTAACTCCCCCATTATGTCACCATTCTTGTTATATTATAAAAAAGCTTGCTGTCCCAATACTCAGGACTTGATTCTTTGAGATGATAGTCTCGTCCAGCCCTAGGACCAAGATCCATCTGGTCCCTGTATCTCTCTCTCTCCATTTAATAAACTATTGAATTGGTCTCTAACCTCTGTCTTGCTCAGTTTCTTTGGCATTACAGTATTAGGAGAAAGAATTGATGAATAGAAATGTATATAGAATAAATTTCAGATATATACTAATTTATATCTAATGGTAGCCAGGTCTAGGGTGTTGGAGGGAAGAAAAAAAGAAAAAGAATTACATGATTTTTTTGTTGTCCATCTGAAAAGAATAGCATATTGTACATAATCGATTTATAGTTTCATGTGTGGTCATCTTTTTACTGTACTGTTATGAAAATGCTTGTATTCCATAAATCAAAAAAATCAATAAATAGTTAAAGCTAATTAAAAAAACTAAAATCTTGTAACAATCAAACAGTGGGAGAATAAATGGAAGCAGTGTCATGTTTCATAGCCTTGCTCTAAATGATCATTGCAGATGGCAGGTGCCACCATGAAGTGAAAAGATGCTTGCCTCTCTGAAGGAAAACTATGGCAACTCCGGACAGCTTACAAAAAAACAGAGATGTCACCTTGCCAACAAAAGTCCAGAGTCAAAGCTTTGGGACTTCCAGGACTCTATGAGACTTGCAGAACAAGGAAAGCTGATGGACCACAAAATCAGCACTTCAGTTGTGGTCCTGGAGAAAGTCCTTTGGACAGCAAAAAGATGAAATCACTCAATAATTAAAGAAATTAATTCAGACCATTCTGGAATCAGTGAAGCTGAAATGCTTGGGCCATAAAGGAAGGAAGGCTGAGTATGTGAAAGTGTACAAACCAGAACATGACCTTGCCAGATTTTGACAGCTGAAAGGCCTGGACTGTGCCCAAGGGTCAGAAAATTACAATGCTCATTTTTTCCTTTAAAGTGGATGAAAGTGGTGGGGGAGGTGGGGGGCAAAGGTGGTTAATAGGAAGATTATTCTGAGTTCCCTCTCATATAATTACTAGGTATGGTAACCTGGGCACTTCACCCTGTTTGCCAGTTTCCTCATTTGTAAAGGACGAGAAAAAAACCCCAAACTCCAGAATCTTTGCCAAGAACCCCTTCATCCCTACAAAACAGAGTCCTCCGGAAATGCCTTGACAACAGTCAATGAGACTATAGTGTTGGCTTCAAGACAATCTGCAATTGATGAAGGGGATTTATACAGATTGTTTAATGGAAAGTTTTTTCAGGAGGATTGCCTGGGGCAAAAGACCAAAAAGCCTGCTTGTCACAATAAAGTCAAGTCAACTAACAAACTTCTGAGAATTAACAGTCTATTACTTTAACAAGACTTTACTATTGGGCCAAAATGACTTTAACACTGAACCGGGAATAAAGCCCCACCCCTCCCATTTTAAAGGCTTGATCCAAGAACAGAAGTTGGTGGGTGGGAAACAGTAAGATGGTTAAGGCCCAGATATCAAGGGCAGGGCAATGCAGTTGGTTCCAAGTCAATGTGACTGGGTAATGATCCTTCTTTCCTCTTTTGAATATGTTTTTTCTCCTGGATCATGCAAAACAATTTATGAGAAAGAACAAATCTTTACTTCCAGAACCCTATGGATGATATTCCAGGAATGGCATCCTGGCTGGGGAATTGCAGGAAGGTCCAGAATTGAATTGGGAGTTAAAAGTGGAAAGATAATTGAATTCCTTGACCTGAAGGGAGCATGGGCATTGCTTTGGATTAAATATTTAATGAGAAAAGTGCACTTTTGAGTTAGGATTAGAGTTTTTCTTCAATGGAAAGTGACTGAGAGTAAACATGGTATCCTATCAGGTTTAATGCAAAAACAGGGTAGTTTTTCTCTATGACTTTTTCAAGGATGATGCCCAAGCAGTTTTTTGGATCATGGTTTTCTGTTATTCCACTAATTCTCAAATTATCTTGCTTGGATCCTTTTCCATATTCCTTGTTTTTCCAAGGAGGGGAGGGGTGTCATTTCATCAAGCTGATTTCCCAAACTTCTTTTTGTCTGCCTTTTCTTGGTTCTACTCTTCATTAGCATCGTTCAAAGTTTCTCCAGGCCTCTCTGACAATAGTCTTCTGACAATTTCTCATAGAAATTTCTATGAGAAATGGAACAATGTTCCATTACTATACACAACAACCATAGAGGTTTTGAAATAAAAAGCTTTAATCAAAAAAAAAACATAATCATAATAATATTTTTATTTTCCCTTCTGATCAAAAGGTTGAAAATGACCCTGAAGATTGATGAGGAACTTTGATTTGAAAGGATTTGGATTTTTATTAAAAAAAGTGAGATAAAGGAATCCAAAGAAGGGGGAATAAAGAAGAGAAACATCAAACCAGGGAGGCAGAATGGAGAATATGGCCAATGTGTTCAGGCAACTGAAAGAAGATAAGGGGAGACATTCTTCGAAATTCTGACAAAAAACCCATGTCTCTCCAGGTGATACATCATCTCCCTCTCTCATCTGTTAGGGTGTCCAGAACCCTCTGGTTTTGCAATACCATGAGATCAAGTGAATAAACCTGCCTTTAGTGGTTGTGACAAACTTCCCTGGATTCTTCAGGCCCATGGCTAGTTCTATCAAGATGCTTCTGACAGAGGGATACAGTGAGATAAAGGTGGCTATGGTCTGGATCAGGGAGCCAAGAGAAGCCAACAGGGTTGCAATAGTCAGAAAAGTCAGCCCATTCCTGGGAAGTAAAGCTTTAAACAGAGGAATTTCAGTTGGATTTCGGGAAACCTTTGGTGTAGACAAAACAGAGAATCCTCCAAAGGGAGGAAGGCAGGATATGGGTTGAACAACATTAGAAGGACAGTCTTGTGAAGAAGGCAACACAGCCAAAGATATGGAAAATAGAGGGTGAACCCAGACAGGGGCACCCACAGCTTTACACCTCCAGGTATGGGTGTTTTCTCTGGATTGCTATGGAACAAGAAAGCTTTGGGGATTCCTAAAACAACCCAGAAATCGAATAGATGCCTTTGCAGTTCCTTTATTGTAAACAGAGGTTAGAGGTGAATGTTGATTTTTTTGGGACGGCAACCATTTTTGAAGGTGGCTTTTCCAGCACTATAGACTTGATTCAGGCATATCTTACAAAGGATGGTCAGAAGCTGAGCATTTGGAAAACAAACCATAGAATTAAAATAAAGGTGAAATTATGTTCATAAGATTTGGTGATCCAACAAGGGCCATGTTTGGTTATGCTCGATACAAGAGTAAACTTGAGTTTTGAGACCCCCTCCCCAGTATAATGGATCCTCCAAGAAAGGGTCTCAATGGTAGGGACATAAAACCTGCTACTAAGACAATTAGTTTGGTTTAACAGAGCCCTTTTCAC